>NC_045175.1:11875101-12102601 GCF_900700415.2 Clupea harengus | reverse complement strand
ACATCGTTTACGGCAATCGATGTTTGTTACTGCTGTCCCTCGGGGGATGTGTCGTCACTTTGTAGTCCATCATAGACTTCTTTGTCAAAGCAAAGCGATTTCCTCGATGGGAGAATAACAGGGATTTTGAATAGTCGCTCCTACTCTATCGTAACAAAGCACGCTGACACGCTCCTGTTTTGCCCTATGTACTTTTGTCGTCTGCCTTTGAGAGGATTATGTGATATTCGATGTTGTTAAGAGGGAAAACTAAAATGTTTGCCACATAAGAGCAACTCGAAGCCGTAGTCAGCGTGCACTTGGAAACGTCAGGCTTGTGGAGAAAATGACTTCGGTAAAGTTGGATAGACATTCACAGATTCGAAGTTCCTGAGACAATAAGTCACAAGCAAAACGTTGTTAAAACACAAATTGTGTCTCTGTTCAGCCACAATAAGGTAAAAAAAAAAACAAGCTGCAACATAATTGTCAGCCAAATTAGCTGTCCTCCAAGTTGTACAAATAGTTCCTATATGCAGCCGATTTTGAAGCGAGTGCCTAGGGACCGTCTCCAAAGTGCCACACCGAAAAGAGATACCACACAAATATTCAATTACTTCACCCGTATAGTGTAGAGTCAACAAAATCACTTCACACACCAATGGTCTACTGATAGTTATGCTACAACAATTACTTTGTGGGAAAAGGCTTTGTAGTATAAGGGTATGCAGTATAACCATTAGTAGACCTAGATTAGTATAGGCTAGATCTATTAGTAGTAGATTTTTTCCAAACTAATTGTTGTAGTATAACCATCAGTAGACCATTGGTGTGTGAAGTGATTTTAGTGACTCTACAGTACACAGTGTATACAATTGAAGTTATTTGAATAGCTTTTTTAATTCCCCCCAAATATCCAAAAGCCTTGTTTCCCAACCAAATGTTGCAGTAAAAAAACAGGAGTCCATTCAGAATCAGAATCAGAATCAGAATCAGAATCAGAATCAGAATCAGAATGGGATTTATTGCCAAGTAGGTTTACACCTACTTGGAATTTTTTCTGGTGTGAAGGTGCATACAGTAAACATAAAACATAAAAACATAGAAACACAATAAGTACTACACATAACATAAAATCACAAATAAGTACTACACATAAGAACCAAAAAGACACAATATATACGATACAAATATATAAACAATGAATATAAAAAAAGTAAAGTGATTTTGGTGGCACTTCGTCATTTGTATTAAAATGCCCGTTAAGAGTAGGGGCAAGTTGTGCTGACAGGTGTGGAATTACACAAAATGAAAAGGAAAGCTTTATGTCATATTTAAGGCTACACACATGTCAATACAGTGTGTTGCCATGACAGTTGCTTTTGCGGAATACATCTCTGTATATGGGAACTGATTGCGGGGCATAATCGGTCTCTGAATCTCTGATCGGCGTTATCTCTCATAATCATGTCAAAACAGGTCGAGTTTGAGTGACGCAATCACTAATCTTTCTACTAAAACTGCATTGGAACAATCTTTCATATAATTTGAAATATATTTAGAAAGCTTGGTTTTGACAAGTAGAAAGGTCATGGCTCCATGATATGCATGTTGCACTGCTTGTTATGGGCTACATGGTGCAGTTCCACTGTTAAACTGGTGAGGGGCAACAGATGACGAAGCAGAAACGGGGTGGCTGTATTATACCTCTGAACTAGTGAGAAATAATCACAAAGTCATTCAGAGATTTCCTCATCAAAATGGATTGTATGGGGGGGCACTGTGGCGCAAGCCAATAAGCCCCCCATTTACGGCCTTCATTGCCCGCTGGGACACGGGTTCAAATCTGGCCTGCTGTCGTTCTCCCGATCCTCTCCCCACGTCTTCTCCGCCTCGCCTTCCTGTCCACAACTCTTCACTGTCCTGTCCAAATAAAGGCATAAAAGCCCAAAATAAATCTTAAAAAAAAAACAGGAAAATACCTCAATCGCCCCTGAACTAGTGGGTGGAGACTCAAACAATTGATCCTCAGATAATGGATCAAGGGTGATCAAGGCAGAACAAGTTGATAACTGATGACATTGTCAGAAATATAATACAGGCTGAATTAATTAAATATCTAAGGCACGTTAAGACCCTTTTAACATTTTACATTCTCAAAAAGCCACCTGTTTGCATTTTTAACAAGTAACAGCTACAGGAGTTGAAAATATAAATCTAACTCACATCTTTAGATAGACTCACATGGGATGGGTGTCTTTACACAGACTGACTGCATTTAATTATATGACAACCTGAAGAGTTTTACAAGCAAAACCCCCAATGTGAACAGCTGCAGGACGGAGAGGGAGAGAGATGAATATTAAAATCATGTGTTTTATTAAAACTAGTTAAAATGACGGTTTCTATGAGAAACTAAAGGTAAGACAGACAACTGATGAATTAATGAAGAGATTAGAAGAGAATAATACTGCTATAGGGTAAAACTGGGAAATGAAATGATTGACAGCCTGTGATTAAGTAAAAGTTACAAAGAGAGTTTATAAAGTTAGCAAGATAAGTCAACTTAACTGACTAAGATAGCAAACTAAAGCTCCCACAAAACTCCATTTAACCACCGACTGTATGCAGAGTCTGTGTTCTACAGTCATTGCTGACCCCAGCAATTTAAACCTCCAAAAACGTATTATAATATTTTGTTTTACCCAAGTTTATGTGTCAGGTACTTTAGGTTTGTTTGTTGACTACCTAAATAGCCCTTAAAAATAAAACAATACCCCCACCCATCCCCCTTATACATCCAGAATACATGTTACGCGACTATGGAGAAATGTGCAGAAAACCATAAAATCTCACTGATTGACCTAAAATTGGAAAGAGATATCCTTCTGGTGTTTTTATGGCTTCATATTTTTTCTAAGTACTGTATATATTGTTTTGAATAAAAAACTATTTTTCTCAAGAATAGTAACAATGTGATGAAAAAAGTTGATATTTCTTATATATTTTATACAGCTTGGGGTCAAATTGACCCCAAACAACACCTATGCGTAAAGCATGTGTACAGGACATTGAAAACATAGCATCATGTTAATTTTTTGTTTACCCAGTTGTCCCCGTTAAATTAGGAAAAGTCATTAAATATGAAGCAAAAAAAACAATGTTAATCATTTATTTAGAGACGTTAAACATTGAAATGGGTCAAATTGACCCCAAACATAATAGGAGGGTTAAGTATGACGGTACCAATAGATTAGCTCACTATTCCTAACTATATAAGTTAAAACTTAGCCATGTGAATGGATGAATAAAGTGGGACATACTTGAACATTGAAGAAACAGAAAAACAGGACATGTTGGAAAATTGTGTTTGCAATAAAGTTACTGTAACTAACGTTTGTTATGTTGATTTTATCATAGGTTACTTGCTATCTATGTTAGTGAAAGTTAGGAAGTAAATGTGGCAAACCTCTTGACATTTTTTGAAATAACATTAATTTATGAAAAAGTTATGACGTTATACCAAATCATTCTCTGTTTTTACTCACCAAGCACTTCACGCAGTAGGTTACATGATGAGAACACACAAAAAAACACAGACGGAAACGGTCAACTTTGCATGGGTGAGATTCGCTTTGGTGTTGGTGCACTGTCTTTATACTGTGATTGGTTGATCGATACAACTACTTTTCCCATGATGCATTTGTGGCACAATGTAACGCTTTGGAAAACTGAGCGAGGGTATGCAGGGCAAGTTGAGCGTGCCCAGAGAAGAGACAGCAAGCGAGTGAGAAAGTGTACTCTGGAAGTTGAGCACACATGGGAAAGATATCTGTGCGCTCAAACCTAGCTTTTCTTTGTGGGAGGAAAAAAATGATCTACAAAATGTAATTCTGTGTGTGCAAAAGATTTTTTTCTGTGCTCAAAGTTGACCACTGCGTGCTCAGGAAGAGTCACATTAATAACGCCACTGTATTCTACCTTATTACGGATGGAAAGAAGAATTGTTTGTGTTTTAACAACATTTTAGCTTCTGGTTTATTGACCCGGGAACTTCGAATCTGTGAATATCTTTCCAACTTAACTGAACTTTCTATGGGCTACGGATATAGCGGCACTAGCAGCACACTGCTGCCCGGTCCTTGAGCTGCTAACTGTAAAAATCAGACCCTTCTATCTACCACGGGAGTTTACTTCAGCCATTCTGAGTGTAGACTACATCCCCCCCCAGGCAGATAAGGCTACTGCTTTGGATGAACTGTATGTGATTATCAATGGTCTGGAGAATGTGCACCCGGAGGCCATCTTCATTGTAGTTGGAGATTTCAACAGAGCCAACATGAAGAAGGTCCTGCCTAAAAACCACCAGCACATAGACTTCTTCACACGTGGAGACCAGACCCTCGATCATTGTTATACAGCATTCCGGGACAGTTATAAACCCCCTCCCCCGCCCTGCTGTTGGAAAGGCTGATCACGTCTTCATTCTTCCCCTACCCGCATATAGACAAAAGCTAAAACAGGTCAGACCGGCCGCGAGGACAGTCCATCAATAGAGTGACGAGAGTGTTGCGACTCTCCAGGACTGTGTTGACACCACTGACTGGCTGATGGAAGCAGCAGATGGGGACATAAACGAATACACCGACACCGTTTCCAGCTACATTCAACACTGCAAAGATGACGTCGTCCACAGTAAGGCTGTCTGGTCTTTTTCCAATCAGAAGCCCTGAGGTTGATGCCGGGGTCTGGGCCAATCCCCTATAACTCTGGGGATCCTGACCAGTACAGGAAGGCCAGATATGACCTTCTGAAGGCCATCAAAGCAGCAAAAAGGGCTTACAGGACCAAGGTGGAGTCCAGCTACCATGGCTCTGACCCCAGGCGCATGTGGAGTAGACTCAAAGCCATCATAGACTACAAAGGGAGGGGCTACAGTGAGACCCAGTCCTCTGTCCTACTACCAGACGAGCTGAAGTCCTTCTACGCTCACTTTGAGAGGGACAGTGAACCCCCTGCAGTGGAGTTACCTGAAGGCCAAGCCAGTGGTTTGCCTAAATTAACTGTAGCTGAGGTGAGGCATTGTTTAAAAAAAATCAACCCTCGCAAGGCACCAGGCCCAGACGGCATACCAGGTAGGGCACTCAGGGGTTGCTCTGACTAGCTAGCAGGGGTCATCAGTGACATCTTTAACCTCTCCCTCAGCCTGTCGGTACTCCCCACCTGCTTCAAGAGGACCACCATCGTCCCTGTGCCCAGGAACACCAAGGTCACCTGCATGAATGACTATCTCCCGGTAGCACTGACCTCTGTCGTCATGAAGTGCTCTGAGCGGCTAGTCAAATCATTAATTTGCTCCTCACTGCCTTCCACCCTGGACCCTATGCAGTTGGCTGACGGTCCAACAGGTCTAGAGATGCACACCACCCTCTCCCACCTGGACAAAGGGAACATGTGAGATGTGACTAGCTGCTCATGAGGATAATAACCTCTCTCTCAACTTCAGTAAGACTAAGGAGATGATTGTGGACTATAGGAGGCCGCAGGAGGAAGAGCATGCACACCTACACATCAACAGAAGTGGAAAGGGTCAGCTGCTTCAGGTTCCTCTGGGTGCATATCAGCGATGATCTCTCCTGGTCCAAGCAGCCCGGAAACGTCTCTTTTTCTTGAGTTTGGCATGGACTCTGTCATCCTCACAAACATCTACAGATGCACGATGGAGGGCATTCTGACTGGTTGCATCACAGTGTGGTATGGGAGCTGCACAGCCAGGGACTGCAAGGTCCTACGTAGTGTGGTCAGGTCTGCTGAGTTCATCATCGGCAGGGGACTCCCAGCCCTGCAGGACACCTACCACACACGAGGCCTCAGAAAAGCTTACAGGATTTCAGGATTCAAGACTGTTACCACCCATCCTACAGACTTTTTACTCCGTTGCCATCTGGCAAGCGATACCGGAACATTCGGTCTTGAACACGTAGACTGGAGAACAGTTTCTCTCCATCAGGCTTCTCAATGGACAGTGATTCACTTTCGCCACTTCATTCACTTGTCACTTTACACATTGCCACTTTTTATATTGCCATATTTTTTGTTTCTAGGTTAGTATAGGTTTATTATATGTTCATTTTATGTTTATTATATGTTCATTATATGTTTAGTATATGTTTAGTATATTGTATTGTATATTTAGTATAGTTAGTATATTTAGTACATGCCACGTACCAGCCTGCTTCAAGACCTCCACCATCATCCCCGTCCCCAAAAGAAACAAAGATCACTGGACTCAATGACTACAGACCCATCACCCTGACCTCTGTAGTGATGAAGGCATTTGAGCGCCTTGTGCTGTTCCACCTCAAAGCCATCGCTGACCCTCTCCTGGACCCCTTGCAGTTCGCCTACAGAGCCAACAGGTCTGTTGACGATGCAGTAAACATGGCCCTTCACTTCATCCTCCAGCACATGGACTCCGCAGGAACCTACGCCAAGATCCTGTTTGTGGACTTCAGCTCTGCCTTCAACACCATCATTCCGGCTCTGCTACAGGACAAGCTCTCCCAGCTGAGTGTGCCTGACTCTACCTGCAGGTGGATCACAGACTTCCTGTCTGACAGGAGGCAACACGTGAGGCTGGGGAAGCATGTCTCTGACTCCCGGACCATAAGCACCGGTTCCCCTCAAGGCTGCGTTCTTTCCCCTCTACTCTTCTCCCTGTACACCAACAGCTGCATCTCCAGTCACCAGTCCGTCAAACTCCTTAAGTTCGAGGACAACACCACCCTCATTGGGCTCATCTCTGGGGGGGATGAGTCTGCAGATAGGTGGGAGATTGATCATCTGGTGACCTGGTGTGGACAGAACAATCTGGAGCTCAACGCTCTGAAAACAGTGGAGCTGGTTGTAGACTTCAGAAAGAACCCAGCCCCACCCACCCCCATCACCCTGAGTGACTCCGCAGTCGACACTGTGGAGTCCTTCCGCTTCCTGGGCACCATCATCTCCCAGGACCACAAGTGGGAGCTGAACATCATTGAGTCCACCCTCACCTGCTCCGTCAGAGTGCTCAAATCAGTGAACTGGCCCTGACGGAGCATCTTGCAAGGTTTGAATCGTACCTCACTGGGCGCTCGTTCAATGTGTCATGGCAAGGTCAGCTGTCTGTACCTCACCACCTCACCACAGGGGTGCCCCAAGGCTCGGTGATGGGACCACTTCTCTTTGCCATTTACACCACTTCGCTGGGCCCTATCATCCGCTCGCATGGTTTTTGCTATCATTGCTATGCCGATGATACTCAACTGTTTCTGTCTTTCCCTCCTGAGGACACCACTGTCTCGCCGCGGGTCTCGGACTGTCTTGCTGATATATCCACATGGATGAAAAACCACCACCTTCAGCTGAACCTGGCCAAAACAGAACTGATGGTCTTTCCAGCCAAACAGGCCATCCACCACAACATCAGCATCAATATTGACTCCTTGTCTCTTGTTCCATCCAAAACAGCAAGAAACCTCGGGGTCATTATTGATGACCAACTGACTTTCACGGACCACATTGCCTCTGTCTCTAGGTCCTGCCGCTTTGCGCTATTCAACATCCGCAAAATCAGGCTGTACCTAACCCAATATGCCACCCAGCTGCTGGTGCAAACCTTGGTGAGTTCCCGCCTTGATTACTGCAACGCCCTCCTAACGGGCCTGCCGGCTTGCGTGGTGAAACCACTACAAATGATCCAGAACGCGGTGGCGCGTCTGGTGTTCAACCAACAGGAGAGGGCACACGTCACCCCGCTACTCATTGACCTCCACTGGCTGCCTGTAGCTGCTTGCATTAAGTTCAAGTCACTTATGCTTGCCTACAGAGTGCTTGATGGTTCTGCTCCCACCCACCTAAATGCCCTTGTAAGGGCAAATGTTACACCCAGGATGCTGCGCTCTTCTAGTGAGCGTCGTTTGGCACTGCCGTCTGTGCAAGTACGGCAGTCCAGACTATTCTCATTTGTAGTTCCACCATGGTGGAATGAACTACCCAGCACTACCAGAGCAGGGGCGTCCCTCTCTACCTTTAAGAAGACCCAACTCTTCAGAGAGCATTTCCCGTCCTAACTGGCACTTCGACTAGTGCGTAACTTGCAATCACAGCAGTTACATTCCGCACTTCTTTTTCTTTTTTATTTCATTTTGTTATATTTCTTATCTAAAGTAGTATTTATGTATTGTTACACCAGGTTGTATTGCTCGTAGCTTGACTATTCTCTCCCTTGTACGTCGCTTTGGACAAAAGCGTCTGCTAAATGACTAAATGTAAATGTAAATGTAAGGTACTCAAAGCCTCTGCCAACCAACCCACTGGGGTTTTCACAAAGATCTTCAACCCCTCTCTGACAGTAGCTACCATCCCACCCTGCCTAAAATCAGCTGCCATCATCCCTGTTCCTAAGAAGTCACCGACAGCCTACAGGACCGGTTGCACTTACACCAGTAATCATGAAGTGATTACCCCCCCCCCCCATCTGCCATCACAAACGACCCACAAACTGTTAAACTTGGCCCCCCATCAACGTTACATCAAGCTCATTTAGGGCAGCGTACACTGTAGCAAAAGGGAGATTGCCATACACCAAAATGACGCCGATCACGAAACTTAGTGAGCTTAATAGGTGCGACAGTAGGCCCCGCTCACCGCTCTGATCACTCCTGTGCTGCTATTGTGGAACATGTAGCAGATGAAATGGAGAAGAGACTCATTTCCCATGTTTTGGAGCTCGATTCACGTATCAGCATTACTCTGGATGAAAGCACTGTGCATGGACGCTCCTACACGATTATCTACATGAGGTGCGATTTTACAGGTAATGGAGATGTAGAGAACGTTTTATTGGACATAGTTGAGTTGGAAAAGGGGGATGCAGCATCTATTTACGATGCGCTAAAAGACAGTCGTCAAAAGGTGGGGATAGAGGAAGAATTTCTGAAAAGGAACTTCATTAGTATAGCCACAGACGCTGTCCTTAGGCATACAGGACTCATTGAAAAACTTAAACAAGACTTCCCTCAACTGCAGGGTGTGCATTGCCTGGCACACCGATTAGAATGAGCTGTTACTGACTCTTTGAAAGTGGTGGCAGGGTGCAATCACATCATCATTTTGAGATTTTCATTTCAAAGCTTCATAGTCTGTACCACGAAAAACACAAAGGAGCTTGAGAAAGCTGCTGTAGAGCTCAACATGCAGATTCTGAAAATCGGGAAAGTCTTCACCATAAGGTGGGGGGGCAAGCAGTTTCCGGACTGTTAAAGCTGTGGTTGAAGGATTTTCCTGTGTTGGCACACCACTTTAGAATGGCCAGCGAAGATGACTCGCGTACCGGTGTGGAGAGGACCAGGTATGGTGGCCTACTCAAGCATCTGATATCCACTGGTTTCCTCTCCAATTTGGCAGAAATGAAAGATGTGCTACGTGAACTGCAGGGGCTCTCCCTGAGACTACAGAGAAGGGACACGTCTCTCTGGTGGATGCCAGCAGATATGTTCACCAAACCATCGAGGTACTGTCTGCCATGAAAGAAGATGCAGGTAAAACGGAATCCAAGATTCACGTGGGCATAACAAGTGGTCAGTTTAAAGGCGTTGTGCTCAGGGAAACGCAGCCTAAGATCAACAAGCCCGAGTTTAATCAGTCCAACCTTGATAATCTCAGAAAACGTCTTCCTGACAGTGAACTTATTGCCATGCTCAAGCCTTTAGATCAGCACTTCTTGCCCTCAGAGGTCTGACCTAGTGCTATTTGGAGAGCGCGAAGTGGGGAGGTTCGCAAAACTCTATCGAGGTATCGAGGAATTCCGAGATTGGAAGCTTCAAGGTTCTCAGGGGAAGACTCTTAATAAACTTATCGTCGCATGCCGCACTGTACTCCCGACCTCAGCGGAGTGTGAAAGGGGTTTCTCTGCAATGACACAGACGATAAAACTAAGAAACAGACTGCGTGCCCCGAGCCTCACTGCCCTGCTGCTCACAGACTTTTGGAGACCCAACTCTTCAGAGAGCACTTCCCGTCCTAACTGGCACTTCGACTAGTGCGTAACTTGCAATTACAGCAGTTACATTTCTGCACTACTTTTTTTCCTTTTTATTTCATTTTGTTATATTTCTTATGTAAAGTAGTATTTATTTATTGTTACACCAGGTTCTATTGCTCGTAGCTTGACTATTCTCTCCCTTGTACGTCGCTTTGGACAAAAGCGTCTGCTAAATGACTAAATTAAATGAAATGACTTGAATGGACCTCCTATCAAGAAATGTAACCCCGTGACGTTGGTTCTGTCATGGATTAAGAGAGGACACCGGACATCAGCATCATGGATTAAGAGAGGACACCAGACATCAGCATCATGGATTAAGAGAGGACACCAGACATCAGCATCATGGATTAAGAGAGGACACCAGACATCAGCATCATGGATTAAGAGAGGACACCAGACATCAGCATCATGGATTAAGAGAGGACACCGGACATCAGCATCATGGATTAAGAGAGGACACCGGACATCAGCATCATGGATTCCTGGACATCAGCATCATGGATTCCTGGACGCAGGCCCGAGCCAGCTGAGAGCAGGGCAGTTTGGTCTGTTTTGTCTCTGTAATGGTAGGACAATGGCTTTATTCATTTCTGCCAGATAGTGCATTTTCCCTGTTGTTCAAGTTTAAGACGACGACATGCATTTTTTTTATCATCTTCAAATGAGTTACGTTTCATTTCATTGCATTGTGAAATTGTGAATGACAAGACTAAATCTTTTGATCTATTTCTTTGTATTTCGAAAAATTGATATATATATATATGGACTATTACAATCAACAATATATTGAAATTAATTAAAATAAATCAATTTCTGTACTAAAATGTCTGTCTGTTGTGTGCGTGTGTCAAGTTATATACAGCCTATGCCCACCGTGTGCAAAAGCACTGCTTGCGCCTAGGCTATTTAATTGTATAGCCTTGATAGGCTATGTGCGAGGTGTGCCAACTTTTTTATGAGATAAAGACCGCCTTAGAGACAAAAAAGATAATTCGAACCCTGCTGTACTCCTACCCATCCATCCCACCAACACTATCATCACTATCATCAAATTTGCTTATGACACTACTGTGAACGGACTCATCTCAGGAGTTGATGAATCAGCTTACAGAGATGAGGTTCAGAAACTGGCAGTGTGGTGCTCAGACAACAATCTGTCACTTTTACATTTAGTCATTTAGCAGACGCTTTTATCCAAAGCGACTTACATATGTGCGACTTACAATGTATACACATTTTACATTTACACTGATGGCACACTGCACATCAGGAGCAATTAGGGGTTCAGTGTCTTGCTCAAGGACGCTTCGACAGGGAATCGAACTAGCAACCTTCTGTTTACTAAACGACTTCTCTACCAACTGTACCACTGTCGCCCCACGCCCTGTCACTTAACACCACAAAAACAAAAGAACTCATACTGGACTACAGGAGGCCAAGTGTAGACCTGGTCCCACTACACATCAGGACTGTATGGAGACCTGTAGACCACTACACTACACATCAGGACTGTATGGAGACCTGTAGACCACTACACTACACATCAGGACTGTATGGAGACCTGTAGACCACTACACATCAGGACTGTATGGAGAACTGTAGACCACTACACATCAGGACTGTATGGAGAAGTGTAGACCTGGCCCCACTACACATCAGGACTGTATGGAGACCTGTAGACCACTACACTACACATCAGGACTGTATGGAGACCTGTAGACCACTACACATCAGGACTGTATGGAGAAGTGTAGACCACTACACATCAGGACTGTATGGAGACCTGTAGACCACTACACATCAGGACTGTATGGAGACCTGTAGACCACTACACATCAGGACTGTATGGAGACCTGTAGACCACTACACATCAGGACTGTATGGAGAAGTGTAGACCACTACACATCAGGACTGTATGGAGAAGTGAAGACCACTACACATCAGGACTGTTTGGAGAACTGTAGACCACTACACATCAGGACTGTATGGAGACCTGTAGACCACTACACATCAGGACTGTATGGAGAACTGTAGACCACTACACATCAGGACTGTATGGAGACCTGTAGACCACTACACATCAGGACTGTATGTAGACCTGTAGACCACCACACATCAGGACTGTATGTAGACCTGTAGACCACCACACATCAGGACTGTATGTAGACCTGTAGACCACTACACATCAGGACTGTATGGAGACCTGTAGACCACTACACTACACATCAGGACTGTATGGAGACCTGTAGACCACTACACATCAGGACTGTATGGAGACCTGTAGACCACTACACATCAGGACTGTATGGAGAAGTGTAGACCACTACACATCAGGACTGTATGGAGAACTGTAGACCACTACACATCAGGACTGTATGGAGACCTGTAGACCACTACACATCAGGACTGTATGGAGACCTGTAGACCACTACACATCAGGACTGTATGGAGACCTGTAGACCACTACACATCAGGACTGTATGGAGAAGTGTAGACCACTACACATCAGGACTGTATGGAGAAGTGAAGACCACTACACATCAGGACTGTTTGGAGAACTGTAGACCACTACACATCAGGACTGTATGGAGACCTGTAGACCACTACACATCAGGACTGTATGGAGAACTGTAGACCACTACACATCAGGACTGTATGGAGACCTGTAGACCACTACACATCAGGACTGTATGTAGACCTGTAGACCACCACACATCAGGACTGTATGTAGACCTGTAGACCACCACACATCAGGACTGTATGGAGACCTGTAGACCACTACACATCAGGACTGTATGGAGAAGTGTAGACCACTACACATCAGGACTGTATGGAGAACTGTAGACCACTACACATCAGGACTGTATGGAGACCTGTAGACCTGGCCCCACTACACATCAGGACTGTATGGAGACCTGTAGACCTGGCCCCACTACACATCAGGACTGTATGGAGACCTGTAGACCACTACACATCAGGACTGTATAGAGACCTGTAGACCACTACACATCAGGACTGTATGGAGAAGTGTAGACCACTACACATCAGGACTGTATGGAGAACTGTAGACCACTACACATCAGGACTGTATGGAGACCTGTAGACCACTACACATCAGGACTGTATAGAGACCTGTAGACCACTACACATCAGGACTGTATGGAGAAGTGTAGACCACTACACATCAGGACTGTATGGAGAACTGTAGACCACTACACATCAATGGGGACTGTGCAGAGAATGTCCACACCTTCAAGTTCCTGGGAGCCCACATATCTGATGCCCTCTCCTGGTCTGCCAACACATCACACACACACACACACACACACACACACACACACACACACACACACACACACACACACACACACACACACACACACTCCACATCAACCCCTGCCAACACCTCAGCAGTCGTCAAAAAGGCACCGAAGGAAAAACAGCCTGGAGTGTAACCTGCTGGTGGCCTTTTTCCCGCTCCACCATCTGAAGCGTACTGGCGAACTGCATTTTGGTGTCGTTTGCACTGCGGCAGACAAGAGAGCCCTCCAAAGAGTAATTGACTCTGCCCAAAAAACAACATTGGACAACATTGCCCGCTCCCTCCACCTCGGCAGGGCCAGAGACATCATCAAAGACACATCTCGCCCAGGCCACCACCTGTTCAGAAAAAGAAAAAAAAGAACAAAACAATCCTGTCCGTCCCTGACCGAGACGGACGGTTCACTTGGTCCCCGGGCGCTGAGAAGCTGCCCACTGCTCCTGGGGGGTCCTGGAGGAAGGACGTCCCGGGATGGGAAAAAAGCAGAGCAAGAATTCACGGCGACCTCAGGCCTGCGTGTGCGTGTGTGTGTGTGTAGTGTGTCCTGGTCGCCTCCATATATATAACACGTGTGTGTTGCTGTGAGTTGTTCGTGCAATAAAAAACTGACTGCAGTCAGCCTTGTTTGTTGTTGTTTTGTTGTTTGTTGTTCACTCTCCTGCCCTCTGGCAGATGGTACAGGTCCTCAAGAGTAAGGACCAAACGTCTAGAGCACAGTTGTTTTTCCGACGGCTATCAGAACGGTAAACACAGACATACACTAAAATGTGAAATTCCAATATGCAATATTAATACTTCAGTCACGTATGCCATCTCAGTCACCTTATTCACGTGTATCAATCAATCAATCAATCAATTCAATCTTATAAAGCGCTTCTCTATATACCCGAAGTCGCTTTACAGAGTCCAGTAGTCATTCATACACAGTCATACCGGTGGTGGTAAGCTACCTCAGTAGCCACAGCTGCCAATCAGCTCCAACGGCCCCTCCGACCACCACCAACATTCATTCATTCATATTCATACGATGCAATGCATGTCTTTATGATGGTGGGGGAAAACGGAGTACCCGGAGTAAACCCACGCAGGCACAGGGAGAACATGCAAACTCCACACAGAACGGACCTGGAACGACCTGGAACGACCGGGATTCGAACCCAGGGCCTTCTGAGGCGACAGTGCTAACCACTGAGCCACCGTGCTGCCCGTGCTGCCTGTGTATAAGGTCACGTATGCCACCTCAGTAACCTTATTCACGTGTATAAGACAAGTCACGTATGCCACCTCAGTCACCTTATTCACGTGTATAAAACAAGTCTCTTATGCCATCAGTCACCTTATTCACGTGTATAAGGTCACGTATGCCAACTCAGTCACCTTATTCACGTGTATAAGGTCACGTATGCCAACTCAGTCACCTTATTCATGTGTATAAGACCAGTCATGTTACTCTATTTATTTGCAACGTACCTCAGTGGAAGTACTCCACACCACTGCACTTTGTTCTACTCTTAATCTTTCTTAGTTTATTGTATTTTGTGTTGTTATATGTTGTCCCTTCTTCTGGCACCAACAGGAGCAGCGCTCCAAATGTCCAAGCTGTACAATCAGGCTTTTTGTTCTTTCCTATGGCTCTGCTTTCTCTCAGTTAAGATGACCTGGCCGTATATTTTGTTATGTTCTTCTGAAAATTCCATTTTGTACAGGTAATAGGAAATGTTAACCACAGTTTGTCAATCCATTTGGATGAAGGGCAAATTGTGTTAGCCTTGACGCTAACTGCCAGCGACATGTTAGCAAACTAGCTGCTAGCATTATGTACTTTCTCTCTTTGTGGTGGATGTTGCAGTATTTTTCATTAACTAATGATGACAAATTCATACAATAACGTTAGCTGGGTGTCGATAGCTAACACAACTACTGCATAAACATGTTTAGCTGTTCTTAGCCGACATGACTTAACTATATCAACCTTGCTATGCTGTCCACAGAAACCTGAGTGACTTGAAGTATCTGGGAAGAGCCGTGACCACAGGTAAGATAATTGAACAACGTGTCACTTCACCTATTTGCAATACCAAAGAATAACGTTTGCGTCAACCAGCATACATTTTCGGTCTTTTTCCTATCTGGTCATGTTAACTTTCAAGTTAATAGATGGGTTTCCCGTTTACAAACAGAACGAGATGCCCCAGGGATGTGTGCATCTCGTAATTCTTGTAAACGGAACATTGACCAGCGCTCTCCACTCAACTATTAGAAGACGTTATGTCAGGGAAAAGACCCTCAACAGTTAGTTAGCAGATTAAAAACACTACCCAGCATGTAAGTGAACTGGACGGTTTTCGAACGGGCCCCGACGGAGACAGACACCTTAAGTCTGTCTCACGTGCCATGCTGAAAACAAGTCCTTTTATTCAAACACAATGTTTACACAGTATCACAGTCAAGACGCTGGATGCACTTAGGATACCTTCAGCTCAGCTGAATTCTACTTCTGCTTAGCAACGAGTCATTTCACAACCCGCTCTCTCCTTCTTATCTTATGTAAACATATACGTGAGGTTTCTGGGTTAACATTCTTGACTCTGCTAATTGTCTTCCAAAGTCCAATCTACATGGAGAACGCAGGGCACACAGCATTTTGGAACAAACCTTAAAACAAAAAGATATTCATGATAAAATATACTAATACTTTCTTTAACATGTTAACTGCATTCATCGAAATAGAGGTGCTTGGAGGATGTTTAGCATTCATAGGGGAAAGCATTATTTTGCAAAAATAAATCAATAAAACGGCGTCAGTTATGCCTTCAGGCGATCAGAAGGGCGAATTGGGGTGAAGCACCATTTTTTTTGCAAATGGATGCTTACCCTTAGTAATGCTAACATCCTTAAACCACCACTACTTCCTTTAGTGCAGTTAACTTCTTGTAATATTTGATCGCAGAGTGCTGCTCAATGTTGTTCTATAAAGTGTTCTATTTCGCTTCCTGCCTCAGGGTTGCCCGTGCTTTTTTTTTTTAATGGGAAATCCATCTAAAACGTTTCTTTTGAAATATGTCTTTGTATAGAAATATAGGTCTTTGTTGAACTGAATTACAATTTTTTTTATAGATAAATTCAGAATGCTGCTACGAGTTCAGTTTGGGGGAGAGCAAAAATACATTAAGCTGTCTGAGCTGACATTTGATACTTTTTTGAAAGAAGGTTAGTATGTTAGGTTAAAAGAGTATCACAAGGGTCGTACTCCTAATGCATCATATTTAACCATTCCTTTTGAGAACTAGATTGTTCTGACCAGGACATGCATGGGATTTCAAACTTTGGAACCCATCATTTCTGAAATTTCCTTTTTTTTCCCACATCAATGTGCCTGAAATTCAACATACCAGAAGGCAGGCAGCTAGATATGAAGGTTCATGACCAGTCTGATACAGAGGTTGACTCTGAGGTTTTTGAAGAGATAGTGAAGGATTCACCTGGAGCCTTTCGAATCATGTTGGGCAGTGAAGGACTTGGTAATCTTTGAGACCATGTTCATTTAGCGTAAAGGCTGATGTGAGACTATATCCCATTAAATATAACAGCTCCATGTAACATGTTTCTATTTTGTATAATTTCCATAATGCACAGGTCCCTCGCAATCATCACCATGCTCCGTAACATCTGAGGACACTGTCATTCTAAACTTCTCGATGTGTGACGATGAAGAGGCATCTCCTGTTGGAGCAAGTCAACCCAAAAAGCCATGTCGGATGAACTATGAAGCAAAAGCGGTAGGTAGTGGAAATTGTTATGCTGTCTTATCTGAATAATGTTCCATATGATGAGGGATGATCTTGAGATAATTGTGTTTCAGCTTTACATATGGTTTCAAAGTTACTGTCTATTTCACTTGAAGTTATTTTTATTTCACTTGAAGTTGATTGGAAAAATCCTAACATCAAGGCCTGGTGGTGAACGCATCATGCAAGAGTATGGAAAAAACAAATCTTTGACAGATGCCACTAGAAGACAGATGATTAACATACTTGCTGCTGAGATGACAGAAACACATGGGTAAGCATCAAATATTAGGCTATCAAAAACATTGTTAGTATTGACCGGCTATATAGACAATTGGTATTTATGTGATTTGTGTTGTCTAATTGTCAATTGAGTGTGACGGTCATAATGTGATTCTTGTAGAGGTGGCTCAGTTAGCAGATCTCCCAAAGGTAAGTTCATTATCTGTTACTAATTAAATTGAGTTGTGAAGTATGGAGATAGGAGTCTGCAAATTTGTGTTTTGTCTTAAGTTGGTGGGCCAAGCCATTTTCGACAACCCTTCATAAGTGACAAAGTGCAATCTGATGATGATGTGGAAGCAGCAATTGCAGTTTTGAGACACTCTGCTGATGAAGACACTATCCGTGAGAAGATGAAAACGACCTTCATTTATCGCCAAGCAATGGTCAATGATGAAAGCAAAGCAGCAGATGTCTTCTTGGTCTTTCCACGGTTTCTGAACACACCAGGACTGGTATGATGTCTAAATTCACTGAATCATCAAAATCATCAATGCAGTATCTGGTATCACTCATCATTGCTCTCTATGTATGTTATATTGCAGATAGAACAAGATTTCAGACTCCTGTTTGGTGAGGCCACAGGCAACACATTTTGGAGAGGTGGCCAACCACCTTCAGAGCAAGAGTCATAAAAGAAAGCCATGGACTGGTGCCTACCACAGAGCTTTAATAATTGTGGCATAATATTGACCTAATGTTGATATACTGATCTGTAGGGTGGGATAGTGACATGTCTGCGATTTTGCTGCTGCTACATCTGCTACCACCATCTGCGCAAGGTCGAAAAAGGCCAGGAAAGATATCTGCATCTCAAGCTGTAGATCAGCTCATCAGATTTCAAAAGGTATACGAAACAGTTGTTGAAAATACTTTCCATCACATTAATCGAATTTACAGCTTAAATTAACACTTCTATTTTTACTGTGTACCATGACAGTTTTAACCAAATCTGCTCTAAATGAATAAAATCACTTGATAATTGATCACTGTATTTTTCATTTCACCTCTATTTTTACTCAACTAATTTCTGTTACAATCACCCTTTATAGGGAGGGGCGCTGTCTTTAACCATAAAATCAGCCGCTGGGTTACACAATACAAACCAGAAAAGTTTAAAATAACCTGACAACATGACCAACAGCCTCACCCCGGCGATTCGGTTGAAAAAGAACGCATTATTTTGAGTCCTGATGTGGCACGAGCCTAATCGTAATCCTCTAAGAAAGCTTCTAAAACAGGGAGCTTCTTCTGAATATGCCTTGTTGGAAGTCTGTTAGCCTAGTTCATTTTTAAATTACTAGCACTAAAAGGTGATTTTATGCATTTTTCAGCGAATATTTTAATACAAACTGGCATGTCGAAAAGGAACATCCATGAAATGTGAAATTTGCCGACGGTCCCTTAAACAGACCGTAACCACTGGAGGCATAGTGAAAGCGTGCTAAAGGTGTTTTCAGATAAAAATCGATAGCGAAAACATCTATTGTTTTTTTTTACACAACGTATTATAGCATACTGTCCATGCCTTCGATCATGGAATAAGCTGGAGTGTCCAAATATACGGAAAGTCCTAAATCGAATATCCAGCGAATATCAAACGTCAAGCCATCTTCACCTCGGTGGTAGCGACCACTAGCTAGTTGTTCGTGGGGAGGAAGTCACAAAATGGCAGACTTTGACTTAAGCTACTTCCTAGCTTTCTGTTTCTATTTTGATTATTTATGATTTCGTCTAACTTTTTGACGGGGAACACCATCGTTTGGTATTCACAAGGTACATATATTTCTTCAGGATTGCAACAGCGCTACCTCCAAAAACAACCACGGATTTAAATGGCGTGGTCTTTGGAATGCCGGGCTTCCTGGTTGTAACACAACGTAGCTGTAGTTTTTCAAGTCCGAAATGTCTCGATGTCTTCAGCTACACACTGTGCCGCAGATGGGAATTATTAAGATAGCTAGCGTAGTAGCCTGATAAAGTCGTTATTTTGATCCCTTGGTTACATTTTGGATTACGTTTCTTTTCGTTGGCTAGTTGAAGATGAGAGTTTGCTTTGATGGTGGCCGAGTGGAGAGAAAACGGAAAGAAGTCAGCCATGGAAGAAGACGACAGACTAAAAGAAGGTGATCATGCGGTCCTCCATGTTCGATTCTTTTTTCGCTCCGAAATATCACTTTAGAGATCAGATAATATTGCAGTTCATCGTAACATTTTCAGCAGTAGACCAGTGTAGGCTACATTATAATGTTTTTCCACTTCGCCCTGTAAACAATTCCTCATGGCTACGGCAGCAGGATATATAACCTTACAATATGACGCAGGCAGCTTTCCTGACCAGGCTAACTTCAGTTGCCGTTATTCAAACACATCCAGCATAATGTAAACAATGAGTCAACTATATCAGGAGTTTATTCAACTACAATCAGTTAATCAGTTACATGAAATGCCGTGGCCAAAACGCATATGCAATAGCCTGCCTTACAGTCAGACATGTGTCACTTGTACACTTGTATTGTAATCATTCGCAGAACAAAAGCATTTGTCTTCGTAACTTTAGTTTTTATATTATCTTTGACAAAACTGTTTGATGCGTCTCCCTCTGGCGGTATCGATCAAATGTAGATCATTACACTGTGTTTCAGTTCTCTCATTCTCTCTTTCTCTCTCTTACTCTCTCTCTCACACACAAACATTGACGAGCAGAAAGCCATATGACAATTGTCCAAATTAGATAATCACAGGTGCCCGCCAAAAAGTTTTGTTTTTGTTTGTGAACTAAATGATATAACTGATCTGTGATGAAACCCATCAATGTTGGTGTTATTGCCAAAATGTGCATTTTTATTAAAAAAAATCAGCATGTTATGGGTTGAACATGGCTCAACATCTACGGGTTAAAATCATCCTATGAACCTGGCAAGGCTCTTGCTGATGTACAGTCAACCATTTGGTACATCTCTGTGTCATGGTATTCATAGTTTCAAGGAGAACCTCCTCCTGTAGAGAAAGGGAGCGGGCTAATTCTGTTTTTAACCAGCCTTACATTTTTCTTTAGTTGTAGTAGTGCCGTAAGTAACGACCAAGTCAACGTTCATTGTATACATAAGCCTTTAATGTCGTCCTGTGTGTGCACTCAAAAAAACACAGCCATGACTCTATAAAGAGGAAGGTAGTACACAGCCCTTGCTCTAAAGAGGATATATTAGTACACAGCCCTGGCTCTAAACAGGAGATATTAGTACACAGCTCTGGGGAAACTAGCACTAGTTCACAGTCAAGACGTTGCTTCAGGACCACAGAGGCAAGGGGTGCAATTTGATTGGCTGTTGAGCTCAAATATCAACAACGTTTTTGCCAGAATGGCAGACTGTGCCTTTACAGGTGTCGTCATACCACTACAAACCCTGAGGTTGTGTCACTAAACCAAGGAACGAGACCATATGTCTCAACATGCCATCTACTCCTAAACATCATCCTTAACCTTAAGCAAGGCCGTTACTGAGTCAACCATTTGTTTGCATTTACATTTACATTTAGTCATTTAGCAGACGCTTTTGTCCAAAGCGACGTACAAGGGAGAGAACAGTCAAGCTAAGAGCAATAAAAAGCATGGTGTAACAATAAATACTACTTTACATGAGAATTAGAAAACAACGACCTAGAAAAAAGGAAAAAGAAGTGCAGGAATGTAACTGCTGAAGTGCAAGTTAAGCGCTAGTCAGGTACATCTCTATGTAATGATATTCATAGACTCCCTAGTAAAACTCTGTACTGGCCTCACTGAGTTTCCTCATTCAGTTATCTATCCAGCAAGTTAAATACACCACCACACTAAGTCTTGGATACCGAGGGTGAAGTTGAACTTCATCATCATGTGAACGGTGTGAAACCGAAATACAGATACATACACTCAGAAATAGCTTTATACACCAAGCTGTCAGGAAGCTAAATTCTCTCCCCTCACTCCCCCCAGCCATATCCGTCAGTCTGACATGAGGCTGAAATCCTCCCTCCCCCCCCCCCCCTACAATAACTCAGGACTCTGCAACAAAACTGTCCCTTGCACTTTTATCACTTTACCACTTACTGTTATACTTGCACTGCCAATGTAACATACATCTCACAGGATGTCTTTTTGCTGCCTTTTTTTGCACTACCACTTTAAAGTAAACTTATGCTGCTGTACATGTATCTGTATGTTTATAACTATATGTATATGTATATCTATATGTCTTGTCTTATCTGTTGTTGTGCGTGTGCACTTTATATGTTTCACCGTGGGAGAGTGGGAAACGTTTTTTTCGATTCCTTTGTATGTCTTAACATGCAAAGTAATTGACAATAAAGCTACTTTGACTTTGATAAGTACAAGGTAATGTGAATTGTACAAATGCCTAGGATGGATACAAGCATGAGGCGTGTAGCCTACCAGCTAACAGTGTATGTAGCAAGTATGGACTGCTTTAGCTAGGTGAACCGAAATGTATATGTATTTAACAGAAATTGAATTGGCTAATATAACTCGCCCAACAGCTTTCATATCTCTTTCACCCTGAAGGTGTGTCACTAAACCAAGGAATGAGACCATATGTCAACAGCGTCCGTCTCTCTTTCACCAGGTCGTATGGAGCTAGTGCTTCCTGGTTCCACGGCATTCGATGACCGCATTCTCCCGCCTCTCCACGACTCCTACCTGTACGACGACTCCAGGAAGTCGTTCCTGTACAGCTCTGCGCACCTCATAAACAATGTGGCGCTGCAGACACGGGTGAGTGCTGCTGTCACGTCTCAAGCAGATAGATAGATAGATAGATAGATGGATACTTTATTAATCCCGAGGGAAATTTAGGTCATCCAGTAGCTTATACACATACACAAATACACATATACACTTATACACCTCACCGACATACATACATAAATCACATATACATACACATAGGGAGAACATATTCACACAGAGTGTTTCCAGATGCAGGAAAGGGTCTGACCCTATTGGACAGAGTGCAATGGTTTTGACAGTGTCGGTGCTAGGAGGAAAGTGAAAAGTGAAAAGTGATCTTGTGCTGCTGGTGTGGAGAGTGCAAAAAAATATATAATGTTCTTAAAGCAACCAGAGTTATTTGGATATTACGGGGACTATTATGAGGAAATTAAACCAATACCACACATATTATCACAGAAGATATGGCAGGGCAATTAGGTGACAATTCTGAGATATGAGCTGGAGCAGGAATTCACTTTTTTTGCGGATACACACGAGAACATATTGCCCTGTGATATTCCTTGAGTATTGCTATGAAGCATTAACCTTTTTCCAGCATCAGCATCATGCTTTTGTTCTGTTAGTAAGTGATGACCAAAAGCACAAAGAGGTCAAATTTAAGTACTGTAATGGTGGAATTACCAAGTGGAGAAGTGTGTGTGTGTGTGTGTGTGTGTGTGTGTGTGTGTGTGTGTGTGTGTGTGTGTGTGTGTGTGTGTCTATATATATATATATATATATATATATATATATATTTATACATTTTTAATTTTTTTTTATTTATTGTTATCTTTAGTAGTTGTGGTAGAAGTTCAGTGGTAATAATTATTTGTTTATATCTAACAGTATGCTGCCTTCCGAGCTGAGAAGAGAGAATGTGGTTACACAGAGAAAGAACTGGAAGAGTCTTTTGGTTTCCTGCTATTTGATGACGAAAACAAGGTACGGAAATCTGTCTGGGTGACGCACCATGGTTTGAGGCCGAATCGAAATAATAATAATAATATAATAATTTATTTTATTTGTAATGCACCCTTCATTCAAAAGAATCTCAGAGTGCCAAATAGGCAAGTTTGATTGAGGCAATGAAGAGAATGAGAGAATAGCTGTGATTTTCATTTCACAGGCCACAGAACTTGGAGACCGTGGACTGCTTACAGGACACGGCACGTGTTCTACCCTTGGCGAGCCCTCCAAGGGTAAAATTATTATGCATTTTTGTTATATTGTGTCTTTGTTTGTAAAGGGTAAACTCTGCTGGTTATCCTGATGTGTGGTTTTGTGGTATGAGGTAAATTAGCTACAAAAGCAAAGCAAAAAACCAAAACATCCCTTTGACTATTGTGTATGATCACCCCCGCCAAGGAGGTTATGTTTTCTTCCCTGTCCATTTGTTTGTTTGTTTGTTTGTTTGTTTGTTTTGTTTTGTTTGTTTGTTGGTTGGTTGGTCGATCTGTTGGTTTATTTGTTAGTGGGATTATGCGAAAACTACTGGCTAGATTTTCACGAAACTTGGTGGAAAGGTGTAGCATGGGCCAACGAAGAAACGTACCTAGGACCGCAGATATTTAGTTTAGTTTCCGCTATCGTTGTGATACGGTCGGACTGCACAAATTTAGTTTAGCGCTCGCTATCGTTGTGAGATATAGCATTTGCCCTTGGCAGAGGTATGTGCTGTACTGAGTGCCATTCTAGTTCTTCAGATATCTTCAGCACCGTCCAAGTCTGCTAGTATGTTTTAACAAAACCATCTGTCTTTCTTTCTTTCTTTCTTTCTTTCTTTCTTTCTGTTTATTTATTTGTTTTTCTTTTTCTTTGGTAGGTGTGTGTGTCTCTAAATACTCGGACTGTCTGGACCTTAGACCATGGTACAGTGGGAAATCCGGCCACATAGCTATCATCAAGCTCACCAAGGTAAAGGACTTCCTGTTGGTCATCGCCGACTGAACAAAAACACAAATGTCAGCACATTAGTTTATCTACAGTACTGTGTTCTACTTTTCCAGAAAGTCTATCTATCTCTCTAACACTGTAGGCTCTGTATCCTCTTCCAACCTTTGTGCACCGATATTGAAAAAGTGCAGATGTAATTCAATTCAATTTTAGTTATATAGCGCCAAAAATAATATTGTCTCAAGAGGAAAACAGAAAAACATGTCGGTGGTTTGCCCGACATGTCAGTGGAGGCATTAATATATATATTGCATATAAATGCTAGCGTAGGATGCAATTATGTATCTATATTTTTGTGTCGCCATGCAAACAGGGCAGAGTGAAAGAGGTGATGGAGAACTACACCCTAAAGTTCACCCCTCCGACGCGAGGGTTCGACACTCACGTGTCGGAGCAAATCAAAACAGTCACGGCCGCCACCAGCTCATTCTTGGCCTTTGAAAGAACGCAGGTAAAAAGGGAGAACCCTCAAGGAACATAAAATGTGACATGTCCAATTCAGCATGTACCTTTGGTCTATACTGTTGTTTGCGTATTATATATTATAATATAATTAAAATTTGAGTTATATAATATAACATAATACGAATCATGTGTAATTATGATTTTGAAAGGAGACTTCAAGAATAGATCTAAAAGCTGAGGTGCCTAATTCCCCGTGGGCACGGTCATGTTCTGTGTTTGATTGGTGCTGCCTGTGTGTTGCAGTATTACTGTTCTGTGTTTGATTGGTGCTGCCTGTGTGTCGCAGTATTACTGTTCTGTGTTTGATTGGTGCTGCCTGTGTGTGGCAGTATTACTGTTCTGTGTTTGATTGGTGCTGTCTGTGTGTTGCAGTATTACATCTATGAGCTTTTGAATGGAGGTGAAGATGCTGAGACGTGTCCTCGGCATGTGTACCCGTTCGCCATTGTGGCTTTCTCTTATGGCGAGGCAGAGACCGCTGTCCCCGGAAAAACAGAGCACAGGTGTCACACTTTATACGGGTTCAAGAGTAGTTTATTTTTAATATCACTTAGTATTGCTTATAGGCTTTTACCAGTAATAATAGTTATTTTTTGTGGATTGGAACTCAACCATCTCTCTCTCTCTCCCTCCCTCTCCCTCTCTCTGATCAGTGAGGAGAAAGCAGGTAAGGTCTCTTACGTTATCGTAAAAAAAATTCAGGCTGGTCCACGTTTGACTCAGCGTTGCACTCATGCAGATCATCAGCCTATTAATCACCCATTTAAAAGCAGTCTCACTTTTGACCCCTCTAGACTGTGACAAAGTTATGTGTTTTGTTTTGAATCGCAGTGTTCGACTACAGACCCTGGACTGGCCGACTCGCGATCGACTCGTTAGTGTTTGAGATTGGGTTGAAGTCCAACAGTGGGGCTTTGATACCTGCAAAACTGTAAGTTTAAAAGTGTTTTCTTTCCCCTCATCTGTCTTATCTATTTATAATATATATATTTTTTTTTTTACAAAACACAGATATCATGGACTCGTGCACTTCTAATCGTCTAACATCTAATTACTACTCACAGAACCTTAAAACTTTTTTTGTTTGTAATTTTTGAAAAAAAAAGAAAAAAATTGTGTATATTGTGGTGTAAGACGCTGACTGAAAAATGTGCTCGGAGTCACTGACCTGCAGGAGGTGTTGCCACAGCAAGTGTTTGAAACCTGTTTTTCTGTTATTGTGTGTGTCTCTTTCAGACCAAAGACGCTGACTGTGAAAAATGTGATCAGAGTCACTGACTTGAAGGCACTGTTACCAAAGGAAGTGTTTGAAACCTGTTTTTCTGGCGACAGTGAGTGCTAAGTCTAGACTTGTGAGATGAACAGAGTTAACTGAATTCCAAGGAAAACAAATGCAAATTGCACTACTTGTGAAGAGCTCTATGCTTTATGCAAGATTTTCAACTTTGAGTCAGATGTCTTTTTTTTTTTTTTAAGTAGTTAATATTTCACACGACAATATCAGTCTTAACCACATGGGGGCATAATTACTAATAATTTATCTGATCCTACGGCCCTGCTTCATATTTTTCTTTCTGTAAACCGTAGTATTTTAGTCTCCTGTAATATTAACATCATGTGGTGACGACGCCAGTACACGAATGTAGCCTAACAAAGTGTGTTTGGCCTGTGCAGTTTTTGTGGGAGGAAAATGCTGCAGTGTTTATGAGGTGATCGCCACTAAGGAGGAGGATACCTCCCTGTGTCTCCTCATCGACGAGCTAAAAGAGAAAGACTTGGTGAGTTCAGGAATTTATGTTCCCCCGCCCCCCCCCCCCTCCAACTCTTATGGTCTCAAAATATGAGAGAAAGAGCGAAGGACAGGGGGTGTCTGTGTGTGGCTGTGTGGCTGTGTCTGTGTGTGTGTGTGTGTGTGTGTCTGTGTGTGTGTGTGTGTGTGTGTCTGTGTGTGTGTGTGTGTGTGTGTGTGTGTGTGTGTGTGTGTGTGTGTGTGTGTGTGTGTGTGTGTGTGTGTGTGTGGCTGTGTGGCTGTGTCTGTGTGTGTGGCTGTGTCTGTGTGTGTGTGTGTGTGTGTGTGTGTGTGTGTGTGTGTGTGTGTGTGTGTCTGTGTGCGTGCGTGCGTGTGTGTCTGTGTGCGTGCGTGCGTGCGAGCGAGAGAGAGAGTATTTGATGAGCAGAAAGAGAAACACTTGGTGAGTTCATTTATGTTTGTTATCGCTCATTCATTTATTTGAATAATGAACTTATGTTGTTCCCCTCCTCCGCAGGCCCTCGTGTTCCTGTTGAGTGACAGCGGAGTGTTTGTCATGTTACACTCGTCCTATTTCCTGTCTTACGAAGGTAACTTGCATTATTTCATCTAACCTGCAATATACAGTTGATCGCAAACGTTTGTCCATCTCTGAGCTTTATATATATATATTGATATATGATATTCTGTATAGTGTGTGTATGTATGTGAGTTTACAAGTATATGAGAGACTGGTGTACCTCTTTATATGCCAAGAACACATTGATATGCAGATCATCTTTGAGGTGTCATATATATATATATATATATATATATATATATATGATTTTAGAACTGAAATGAAGTCAATGGAACCCCTCAAGCAAACAGACCATAAAAAGGAATAACATTATATCATTATTAACTGTAACATGAAGAAACTCTTGTTAATGCCTGTTGGCTTTGGAGTTTTCACCTTTTCACTTCAGAAAGTGACGTAATATGTGATTAACCACAGGGGTAACTGAGCACTGGTGTTAAGAGAGGTGTTAAAAGAGGCGTTAAAAGAGGTGTTAAAAGAGATGTTAAATATGTGTTAAAAGAGGTGTTAAAAAGTACTCTATTTGGATGCTCAAACAGAGACATGTTTCCTATTGGTTATGTAACCCGTGCCTGTGTGTTTCTGTGTCTGTTGTTTCTGTATGTGCGACTATGTGCATTTCAATTGTGACTTATTGTCCTACAGATGCGGGTTTTGAGAAAACCGAGTCTTTGCACGGCTTGTTCATGTTCCCAGATTCACACACCATACAGAGAGGTATGTAACTCGCCTGTTTTCATAAATTTGAGAAAATTTTAACCGTACCGTAACCCACTGAAGATGACCATTCAATTGAACATTTTAAGTAGTCAGTACTTATCTTGCGTAATCATGCTATAAATCGAGTCAGCGGGTAGGCGTGATTAGAGTGTTAGAGTGTTAGAGTGTTAGAGTGTTAGAGTGATAGAGTGATAGAGTGATAGAGTGATGTGTACTGTGTTTTTGAAATTGAGATTTCTTCATTTTTACTCCAGATACCAAGAGTGTCCAGAGGGAATCAGCGTTGTCATCGGCGGTCCTCCGGGTCCTTCCGGCGCTGAACTACGCCGAGATGGAGGTGGAGAAGTCTGGCGCGGATCAGCACAGTGAACTCCGTACGCTGTTTGAGCAGCACCTGAAGAACTACAGGACTCTCATACAGCCGGGGCTGCAGAACAGCCCTCAGAGAGAGGCAAGCATGTTTCCGGACCAGTACGACGTTCCCGGAGTTTTCAAACACCTCTATCCACTGCCCAAGTGGACGGAAGTCATTGGGCTGAGGGTACTGTTGTACTTGAACGATCCCCGTTCCTTCGAGATTCCGGTAAAAAGGGCTTCGGAGCTGATGTGCCAGCAGCAGAACCGAGACGACCCGGACGACGAGGTATACTACTACATCTCATCCCCAGAGGAACCGCCCAGCGATCCGGCCAGCGACCGCGCGGATACGCCTCTAGATCCTCCGGCCAGCGACCGCGCGGATACGCCTCTAGAGCCTAAGGACGACAGTCCCACAGACGATATGGCCGCAGAGGATTTAAGTAAAGACTACGTTCCAAGTGTCTCTCCTCCGTCCGATAATATGACGAGCTGTGCTGCTATGGCGGAAGATCTAGTGAAGCAGACCAACGCAGAGGAATCTCCCCAGGGCCGAGGAATGGACAGTCCCGTTGCCACGGTGCCTGATGGGATCGAGTCCGCTGACGAGCGGTCACCAGAGGATGACCGTAGATACTGTTCAGAGGACCCTCCTGTGTCCCAGCCTGCTGCCGTAAAGGACTGCAGTAAATCTGACGCACAACAAGCCGTTTGTACTCCACTTAAGAGGAGGAAATCTCTACGAGGTAAAGACAGAGACTTTATTGACAACTCCGTAGGGGTCGATTCTGCTACAGATATGTTGGCAGAGGATGATGATGACCAACCAAAGTCATCACCGGTGTCAGGATGCGCGCAGCCTGCTGAGTTGGCCGTGGACTTGCCCGAGGCAGAGGAAGCTGGCTGTGGTTCACTCTCTGTGGGTTCAGAGAAACCTCTAAGCCCCGGGGCGGATGCTTCCGTTACAGAGGCGTCGAGAGATCGTGACGCGAAGATTTCTCCCTCTGAATTAAAGCTGTCTCCTGCAATGTGTGAGGAACTTTGTAAGACCACCACAGAAGAATCTGCAAGCAGTCAGACAGTCAGTGGACACGCCGAGTCGCCTCTTGAAGCAGAGGTCAGTGTTTTAACTGCCACTCCACAAGGGAGTGAGGATACTGCAGAGGTCAGACAAAGTAACATGGACAAGTTTCCCTCCCAGTCAAATCAGGCTTCTGCCACGTCTAAGGACCTCTGTGAGCAAGGCTTAGATAATCCTAGTTGCAGGTCACTCTTAGAAGGACAGGAACTCCTAGATGCAGTAGACAGTGACCCTGTTGCTAGCTTGCCTAGTGAGCTTCCCACCACTCCAAAAGTGTTAAAAGAGTATAACGAGTCTGAATCTCACACAGAAAAAGCCCACAGTATTTTAAACGTTGTAGAGTCAGAGAAACCTCAAGCAGAAGAGGCAGAAGTTAGTAGCCTGAGTGAAACCGTTAGCATCATTGATGCACCTGCAGAAAGGCTGATAAAAAATGGTGGTCAAGAAGACAACACACCGTCTGACCGGCAGCCCAATGAGGACAGCTCTAAATCCAATCGCAAGGACAATGGCAGCAGTCCACTTGCCGTATGCACGGAGGAACCTCCAGTGGCTAATAAAAACTGCCCCTCTGCCACTTTACCTGCTGTCATTGACTCCTCCTCCGCGGGGTCAAAGGACAGTCACAAGTCAGAGTTGTCTTCTGAATCTGTGCAGGATGCAGAACCTGAGGACCTATGTAGTACATCTGTCGCAGAACAACAAGCTCTCCTCGCTGGGTCAGAGAAGCATCTAGAACCAGATGTTAACAGCCCCACTGACACCACCCTCGGTGGGGTTCGCTCCTCTACGAAGATGCCAACTGATGCGAGTAAGAGGGAGGACTCATGTTCTGAAAAGTCAAAGACAGGTGACAAAACAGCCCAAAGTGAGTCCCTAGAACCACAGGTCATCGGCGTGACTTCAAATCTACCTGAGGCAGTTGACCTTACTGTAGAAGGTAACAACACTTTACGGGAATCATCCTCTGTTTCAGACCGGCCGCCTTCTTTGTTGTTGTCTGATGTTGTCGTCTCTTCCAAGCCTGAGATCGAAAACCTCACTACAGGTGATGTCTTAACAGACCATGACAAAAAAGAGGACGACGGGGACTCGATGCGCGTTACAACGTTGCACTCCGATGCCGCGGAGGAGGTGATGACTGAGAACAGAGCACCCCTAGTCAGTCCAAAACCCCGTGTCCAAGAGAACACTGGTAAAACTGACAAACCCCTTAAAAAAGTGGGGAGTGGGGGTCCTGACACGACTGTAGAGGATAAAACTCCTCTGAAACGCGGCAGGAAGCGCCGTCGTGGCAGAAGCTCCAAGCGGCTGGTTTTAATCAAACCAAAGATAAGCCCACAACAACAACAACCAATGCCTCGGAGTATTAGTCCGCCCTCCCTTGTTCTAACAGAGACTACTCATGTTGAGCTTGAGGGAGAGGAACAGAAGCTACCCTCTTTAGATATTAACCAGTCAAGTTTGTCAGTCAAGCAGAATGATGATGTTTTGCTCGTGGCTGACGGCGTGGCGGAGCAGGTTGACCCGTTAGGTAACAAGTCTGCTCCCTTAAAATCTTTTGAACATAATTATTCTCAGAAGGGCAAAGCAGCAAACCAGTCATCTGAAGTTTCCACGGCGATCGAATTATTTCCCTCTAAAAAAAAAGATGGAAAGACCCTTCGCAGATATAGTACTAGGAGGGAACGTAACAACAAGCAGCAGGGTGATTCGCCAAAGCAGGGTGGGGACATTAAGCCCTCTGTGGAGATTATTATACAGTCCAAACAAGTCCGCCCGCTGAAGAGGAAATTAAACCTCGACAGTTTGAACCACGACCTGAGGACCGTCATCACAGACTGTGGGAAAGTGTTCGTCCCCCACGGCTCCGAGATGCTCCCGGAGGATGTGGAGTTGGCGATGAAGAGGCAAAAAGCAGCCGACGGCGGGAAGGGATTGCGAAGAATAATAAGTCCCAAGGGACCAGGGCCCGTTACTCGGTCCTCGTCCGACTCGGCGAGAGACGCGGTTACCGGCGAGAGTAGATTCAACGAGTGGCTCGCGCGGAAGGACTCAACAAAACACCCCCTTTCACTGACACCAGAGAGAGGGGAAGTTCTTAAACGACAGTTGGGCGAGCAATTCCACAGTCCGAAGAACGTATCGGCCGAACGTCACGCTACTCGAGCGGAAAACTATCCATCTCTCCACAGGGAGGTGCTAGACAGACTGCCGAACTGGTTGTTGGGCTTAGAGGATGATAGTAACAGCCAGACACAGGTCACTTTTATGGGACAAGAAATGCCGACTGAGGGAAGTGATGACAATATTTCCCTTTCTGAGACCAAAGCGGATGAGGATGTCTCTCTAGAGGCGTCGCAACTGAACAGGACTACAGAGTCCGATTGCAAAGGAGAACCTCCTCCTCAGAAGGCCAAGAGGAAGCGAAGCGCGACCTACACGGTCATTCCCATCAGCGACCTGAGAACGGTGTTCAAGGTGAAAGGACTCAACCTCGGTGCCTCTGAGCTCGACTCCAAGAGACTCAAAGATGGTGGTGATGAGGACGCTGATGATGGGAGTGGAGAGGAATCTAACCCAGCTTCTGTGTCGGACGAGGTTGCGGTGAACCTGCAGGGGGGCCTAAAGGCCATGCTTGCAGGTTCTACAGAGGGAACTTCTGGGGGGAACCCTGGTGTGTGCGCAGAATCAGCTCTTACTGATGAATAGTGCCTTTGTCAGAAATGGCGTCAACAAGTACAAAGAAACATAACACGCTGCTGAAGAAATGGCAGAAAATTAACGCTACAGACATCTTCAGAGACCAAGGTAAGTGTATTGTTTCCACTGATGTAAGATTCAGATTTATAATAGAATAAATGGGATTTACTGAGTTGGGTAGACTAACCAAGACACATATAGGTAACTGGTGTGTGTGTGTGTGTGTGTGTGTGTGTGTGTGTGTGTGTGTGTGTGTGTGTGTGTGTGTGTGTGTGTGTGTGTGTGTGTGGGGGTGGGGTGGGTGGGTAACACGACACATGTATAGGTAACTGGTACTGATGGATGTGTGTGTGTGTGTGTAGGGGGGGGTGTAACAAGACACATGTATAGGTAACTGGTACTGATGGACAGTCTACAGTGTTGTGAAGGGAGGGTTTTGTGTGTTTTTGTCCTTTCCCCAAGACCTAGGCTGCAGTCATATCTATGTCAAAAAAAATTACGTCCTATGTTCTTTTTATAAGGACTTGGGGAAAGACACCCGTGGAGGGGGGTTAACAAGACACATGTATAGGTAACTGGTGTGTGTGTGTGTGTGTGTGTGTGTGTGTGTGTGTGGGGGGGGAAAGACACCCGTGGTGCTGAGAATCGGACTTACACTTTAGCCTATGTAATTATGCAACGGCGGATGCTATCGACGTCTTGAAACGCTGCTGCCAACAAGGAATTATGGGACGGCATAATCTCCTTTTCTTTGGTAAAGGAGACCGAAAAGGAAACATTGAAGCACCTTTCCTAAGCATTGAGATCATGGCTGCCACTTAGATACTTCTGGGTCATGTCACTCAGTTACGAACCTTCCTAAGTAAGAAAGACGATCCGACTGCAGCCCTACTCTAACTCACGCAAGTCCCTCTATGCCAGTGGTTCTTAACCTGGGTTCGATCGAACCCCAGGGGTTCGTTGAGTCACTCTCAGGGGTTCGGCAGGGGTCAAGACACACACAGTATAGCCCGGTTCACACTAGCAATGTCTCGTCGTTTTTATATATATACCTATGTTTTGAAGAAATCATATTTTATTTTTCCAATTACGAAGGGTTCGGTGAATGCACTGATGAAGCTCGCAGGGTTCAGTACCTCCAATAAGGTTAAGAACCACTGGCCTAGAATCTTAAGTGGTCAGCCACTGTGTGACTATGGTTACTGTTGTTACTATGGTGACCATGTGCTCTATGCTGTACCTCCTTTCAGGTGCCCTCAGGTCTCCTTCCTCAGATCCTCTCAGCATCACGGGTCCTGAGGAGCTGCACGGCTCAGACGACGGCATATTTGTCCAAATCCAGCTCGAGTCGGCGGTCGAGCCCCCCTGGAGCGAAAGTGAAAGAAAGGCCGCCGGGAAGCAGGAGGATCCACGTGGTGCAGGCCCGTCCTCCAAGAAGCCGCGCACGTCCAATTTCCGATGGCATAGAAAAATCGTTCAAAAGGGCGAATTGATCGAAGTGTCGAGGCAGTGGACGGAGACGTATGACTTTACTCTGGACAGCAAGTTCATAAAAAATCCTCGTGACGAGACCGTGTCGAGGGCACTGCACGGGTAAGTGGTGTTCTACTGAGGCATGCGCTGTAGAGGTGAAAAATGAATTATTTCCCTTCAGTGAAGTGGATGAAGTTTCTTCATGTTATAAAGTTAGAAGCTGTTGAAATAATAATAATAATAATAATAATACCTTAGTGCCCACATGGCGAAGTCGTGTAAGAGACGAGGTAATCTAATTCTGTGTGTGAACTTTTTACAAGAAATGTTTTATTACGTTGCCTCTTGAGGGGTTCAGAATGTGTAATGAGTGGTGTGCAGGTCGACCAATCAGTACACTTGTCAAAATGTCAAAAAAGGAACTCCATTGTTTCTGCTTTGGCTTGCAAGTTTACCATGTAAGACTATTTTTTTTTTTATTGAACATGTTATTTCATTTTTTTTCCTAAGTAAGCACATTATACAGATTGCTTATATATTTTCTTGTAACAAAAACAGCCCTTGGAAATTCAACGTGAACGACACGGAGGAGCAAATCCACCTGATCTTCCACATGTGGATCGGTCTCTTCTATAGCAAGACTGCGTCGCGCTTCTTTCACCTGGGCTCGGACCGACCCCCACCTGAGGAGTACGCGGCAGGAGGAGATTCAAAATCAGCGAAGGACGCCGAACCCGTGCTCTCCGCTTCGATGTCCTCCAAGTCCGACAGCGTCACGACGAACGCTCCCGATGACACCACCAGCAGCTCGTCCGTTAAGGCTGTGCCTAGCACACGGCTGTTTGAACCTCAGCTGATGTTGCAGCTAACGGACGACTGCTCGGACGCCTCTGGTCCACAGTGTGAGGCTCAGAGGCCGCCAGAGAGCCCCCCGTACGAGGTGTTAGACCTTTCCCTGAAAGGGTGCAAGCCTTCGGACCTCACCGCCGCTGCTGCTGCGGACGCCTCCGCCGGAGAGGAAGCCATCAGCGACCACCCAGGTGGGGAGCAGGTGTGCGGGGGCTTTGAAGGACCCCTTGACATGAGGACGAGGGCACCTACTGAGTTGAATGTAAGTTGGAGGAAGTTTCTTATTCATGTTATACAGTTAGAAGCTGTTGAAATAATAATAATAATAATGATAATAATAATAATAATAATAATAATAGTAATACCTTAGACTTATAGAGCGCTTTTTTTGCAAGGGCACCTACTGAGTTTAATGTAAGTTTCTTATTCATGTTATAAAGTTAGAAGCTGTTGAAATAATAATAATAATAATAATAATAATAATAATACCTTAGACTTATAGAGCGCTTTTTTTAAGCACCCAAAGACGCTTTTAAACGTTGTGAAAGTGTGTTATGTGACACTGGTCGTGAAAATATCTTGACATTCTGCGTAGTTCTTGTTGTTGTAGTTTAGTCCGGTGAGACTTGGCCAGCACAGTGAACATGGAAAACAGCAGGGGTTACATTTCGACTTGGTTTGCCTGTTGTTTCTTCTGTTGCATTTCTCCTGTCTTGAGTTTTTGTTTGACCTTTACATTTAGTCATTTAGTCATTTAGCAGACGCTTTTATCCAAAGCGACTTACAATGTAAAATACATTTTACATTTACACTGATGGCACACTGCACATCAGGAGCAATTAGGGGTTCAGTGTCTTGCTCAAGGACCCTTCGACAGGGAATCGAACTAGCAACCTTCTGCTTACTAAACGACTTCTTTACCTCCTGTACCACTGTCGCCCCTGTTTTTGCCAATGTTTTTCTCTGTAGGTCACCAGCATCATCAGTGAAGAGCCCTGCAGCACTGAAGGGACTATGGGGGAAGACAAAAACACTACGACCGACGATGTCGTCGCTACCAGCATGATGATGATTTCCTGCAAAAATGACTGTGTCATAAAGCAGGGGGATTTCTCCTCTAGGATTGGAACGAGCAAACCTCTCGACCTATCGGGAAAGACTTTGGATTTGTTTGATCGTTTCCGTGAGGATCATAACCCAGTTGTCACACAGGACGGAAAGACTAAATACAGATTTTTTACCTTGGTGACATCCGAAGATCCATTTTTTAGGAAAACAAAGGTAGTTGTTCAATACTTTTTAATTTTATATTTGTTAATATATTATTATATATTTCTAGCTGTGATGTATATTGATATCAGTTCATTTTATTTATAACTTCTTTTTTTAATGATTTCTCAGTTTTCATTATATTATCTTTTTTAAATTCTTTACCTATGTTCTTTTTTTTTTCTTTTTTTTTAAGATGGTGTTGTGTCTTTTTTTAAATCTTTTATTAATCCATTCATTCGTTCATTCTTTCTTTTTTAACGTTTTTATTTTTTAAATACGGCGCACATTCGTCTAAGATGCAAGTCATGAACAAAACCTTCTGGGTTTTAGGAGCAGCTTGAGGCGGACGGTCACACGGCCGTGGAGCCCGAGGGGTTTGAGCTGGAGAGCTGCAGCCCCGCCTCGCCGTTACTCATCATCGTGAGGAACGAAGACATTGCCGAGCATATTTGTGAGGTAAGAACAACGACTAAATATATACACACACACACACACGTGTACTCTTTTTAAGCACACAGTGGCTTTTAACACAGTCACATCACCAGTAGTAAATCAGTCTGAAGACTGTATTAATAATATATTAACTAATATTAATAATTATTAGTATTAGGTTTGACAATGAGGCATGTTTGTGAATTAGCAAAGATAACATTTAGCCCCATCCTCAGACCTTCTAGGCAGCATATACTGACAATACAAAATGTGAAGGCAGATGAAAATATACTTATCTCAAGGCAGATGAGAATATACTTATGCACTTGATAGGGTTCCACACGGCTGACCCTCTGGTATGGAGTTCAGTTCCTCACTTTAATCCTTCTTTCAGATTCCTCATCTCCTCGAGTTAAAGAAGTCGTCCAGTGTCGTGTTTGCTGGGATCGATCGGCCCGATGACATTCTGAACCTCACCCACGAGGAGCTCTTTTGTAAGGGCGGATTTCTGATGTTCGATGGAACGTCCCTAAAGAAACTGACATTAGGTAAAGTTCTTAATCTTAATTCTTAATTCTAAACTTGGTACGGTTTCTTAATTGTCTTATCACCCGATAATTCTCTTATCACCCGGTAGTTTTGCTGGCCAGTCTGCAACATCAGAATTTTGTGATGTCTGGGTATAGGCCTATCTGGTGGAGAATTTGGAAGTGGACGTTGTGAAATTGTGAGCACACAACTGTAATTTCCCCTCAGAAATGGGATGAGCACAGTTGAGCAACCAAATAGTTAAAGTTTTAGAACAGTCCTCTTTAACAGTGTTTTTTGTTTGTTTTGTTAGATTTTTGGGCGACAGTGGTACAGGCGGTAGAGAAGTTGTTTAGTAATCAGAAGGTTGCTAGTTCGATTCCCTGTCGAAGCGTCCTTGAGCAAGACACTGAACCCCTAATTGCTCCTGATGTGCAGTGTGCCATCAGTGTAAATGTAAAATGTGTATACATTGTAAGTCGCACATATGTAAGTCGCTTTGGATAAAAGCGTCTGCTAAATGACTAAATGTAAATGTCATTTTTTTATAGAACTATTTGAATTGCGGCCCAATTCACTATGGGAAAAGAGGTGTGTCTGGTCTGGGATACTCTGGGATACTCACACAGACGCAGATAATCAGACACAGATAATCAGACACAGATAATCAGACACAGATAATCAGACACAGATAATCAGATGTATCCAGGAGTTTGCTGCTCTGTTAGTCACACTGAGAATACTGAATAATCCCCTGGGGGTGCTTGCTAGGGAACATTTGCACCTTACACCAGGGGTTTTCAACCGGGGGTCCGCGGCCCCCTGGTGGTCCGCGACAGCATTGCAGGGGGTCCGCGACATGAGCCCATGTTGATCAGTTCACCATTGACTTTTTTTATTTTTATAAATTCGCTTTGATATTTCAACACATTTCCAGATTACTCTTGAATATCGTGAAAAATATGTAAAATAAGAAAAATATGTCTAAAGGAGATTCACGCTGACAGAATGTAGGTGCCGTGCACCTATTCAGTCTATGGTAGCCTGTGCTTTGCTAATGTTAATGTAGAATGTTTTGGGAATCACTGGCACATCAGTGGGCCGCGGATTACTTTCTAGTCAGAATGGTGGTCCCTGGGACAAAACCAGTTGAAAACCCCTGCCTTACACCATGAACCAACGGGTCAAACGTCTCCCCTTTGATTGGTAGCGCAATGTCTTCCCTCTCCTCTAAAACCCCTCCCCACTGGTCCAGTCTGTGTCCTCAGACATTATTTTATATGGTTTAATAATAATAATAATAATAATAATAACAATAACAACAACAACAACAACAATATTATTGTTATTAGTAGTAGTAGTAACACATTATTGATGATGATGTTGTTGTTGTTTTGTCCTCTAAGGTAGGTTATATAGATAAGAAACATGAATCACACTTTCTCATATTAAAACTTAAAATAAATAAAATGCAGTAAAACAAACTATTAGACATATAATCAATACTTACATCAATGTACAATAACGGATATGATGGAATATGGTACAATTCAATGTAATATAACATAACATTACAGCAAGGCTTTTAGTGCGCATAAAGGAAATCCTGATCATTTGTGAGCAGGGAAGGGCCCAGCTCCTAATTGTGTCTGCATTGCTACTTGCATGGTGATTCACAAGGTATTGAAGTTTGGAAGATCACACTTCATGACCCAACTCTTCAGAGAGCACCTCCCTTCCTAACGTGCACTTCCACTAGTACTTAACTTGCACTTACAGTAGTTACATTCCTGCACTTTTTTCTATTTTCTTATGTAAAATAGTATTTATTGTTACACTAGGTCTCTATTGCTCGTAGCTTGATTGTTCTCTCCCCTTGTACGTCGCTTTGGATAAAAGCGTATGCTTAATGACTACATGTAAATGGAAATATGGTCTCATTTTCAAGGGATCTGAGATGGTCCGGCACAAGGCATGTGTTGATCTGAGATGGTCAGGCACGAGGCGTGTGTTGATCTGAGATGGTCAGTCACGAGGCGTGTGTTGATCTGAGATGGTTAGGCACGAGGCGTGTGTTGATCTGAGATGGTCAGTCACGAGGCGTGTGTTGATCTGAGATGGTTAGGCACGAGGCATGTGTTGATCTGAGATGGTTAGGCACGAGGCGTGTGTTGATCTGAGATGGTCAGTCACGAGGCGTGTGTTGATCTGAGATGGTTAGGCACGAGGCATGTGTTGATCTGAGATGGTTAGGCACGAGGCGTGTGTTGATCTGAGATGGTCAGGCACGAGGCGTGTGTTGATCTGAGGTCGGAAGGACCCCTCTGGCCTGTGTCCGGTGTCCATAGCGTCTCCACTTCCTGTTGTAGAACAGCAGCTCTGGCGCCCATAGCGTCTCCACTTCCTGTTGTAGAACGCCAGCTCTGGCGTCCATAGCGTCTCCACTTCCTGTTGTAGAACAGCAGCTCTGGCGTCCATAGCGTCTCCACTTCCTGTTGTAGAACAGCAGCTCTGGCGTCCATAGCGTCTCCACTTCCTGTTGTAGAACACCAGCTCTGGCGTCCATAGCGTCTCCACTTCCTGTTGTAGAAAACACCAGCTCTGGCCTTATGCCAGGGAGGGAGGGAGTGAGTGAGACAGAGACCGAGACAGAGAGAAACCTTTGTGAATTCCAAAACATGGGTCGGAGAGAAACGAGACCACTGAAAGCATCACATGGGGGAAAAGCACAAAGAATTACTAGGGAAACATTCTAACTTTTTAAACTAATTCTGCCTCATGCTGGCGGTGATCCTGCCCTCCTCTTTGTTCGAGAGAGAGAGAGAGAGAGAGAGAGAGAGAGGGGGAGAGGGGGAGGGAGAGGAATGAAGGAAGGAAGATAGTGTGAAGAAGATTAGAGGAAGAGAACAGTGGGGTCTGTGGGGGAGGTGAAAGGTCATTGAGAGTGAGAGACAGACAGACAGAGAGAGAGAGAGATACACTTTTGTGTATTACTAAATGCAGCCTATGCAGTAAAACAGATCAAATGTCGGGATTAAGTTTAAGATCTAAGATTACATCTAAATTAAGTTTTCATTAGAGTCGTGAAAACAATCACAATGATCTACCTACAAAACACGTTACCTTACCTGGTCAGTGATCGATAGAAAGATAGATAGATGACTTTACCTTTTAATAAGCCAGACGAATATAAAGAAAGATGTCAACAGATAGACGAACACAGCGGCCAAGACGAACAAGCAGAAGGACCTCAATCATACTGGCCCTCACTGAACTTCCTCATTCAGCTAACCAGCAAGTTAAACCCCACCACACAATAAGCCCCGGATACCGAGGAGGAAGTTGAGCTTTATCATGTGAACGGTGTGGAACTGAAATACACCAATAAGTACAAAGTTATGTGATCCGTACAAATACATGATAAATACATGGGAGGGATACAACAAGCACGAGGCATGTAGCCTACCAGGTAATGATGTATATGGTATAAGTATAATCTCCTTTAACTGGGTGAACCGATAGGCATGGATTCAACAGAAATTTCATTGGCTAATATAACTTCATTGTCAACATTTCACAGGTCAAAATGCGATAACTAAAGATGAACATTATCTCCATATTTTTCACCTATAGGGAATGCCTTCAAAGTGCTAACAAGAAGGAGTGGACAAGAAGCACACATGCAAAAAAGTCCCATGCTGCCTTCTGCCAGTAGCTGCTCGCATTAAGTTCAAGTCACTTATGCTTGCCTACAGAGTGCTTGCTGGTTCTGCTCCCACCTACCTAAATGCTCTTGTAAGGGCAAATGTTACACCCAGGACGCTGCGCTCGTCTAGTGAGCGTCGTTTGGCACTGCCGTCTGTGCAAGCACGGCAATCCAGACTATTTTCATTTGTAGTTCCACGTTGGTAGAACGAACTGCCTAGTACTACCAGAGCAGGGGCGTCCCTCTCTACCTTCAAGAAGCTTTTGAAGACCCAACTCTTCAGAGAGCACCTCCCTTCCTAACTGGCACCTGACTAGCGCTTAACTTGCACTTCAGCAGTTACATTCCTGCACTTCTTTTCCCTTTTTTCTAGGTCGTTGTTTTTCTAATTCTCATGTAAAGTAGTATTTATTGTTACACCATGCTTTTTATTGCTCTTAGCTTGACTGTTCTCTCCCTTGTACGTCGCTTTGGACAAAAGCGTCTGCTAAATGACTAAATGTAAATGTAAATGTTCTCACTGACTGGTTTCCTGATACACCTGTCCTGTATCCTGTCTGCTTCTCAATTCAAAATAACACATAACTAAAAAAACAAATTAAACAAATAGCTGACAGGGCCAGGACACCAATTAATGGACAAAATGGGGACTGTTTCATCACTGAGCCTGTCAGATCGGTTAAACACACCGTGGCATTATTCCCTTGGGTTTCAACGCTTTCACAGCCTCTTGAGCCTGTCAGATCGGTTAAACACACCGTGGCATTATTCCCTTGAGTTCAACGCTTTCACCGCCTCTTGAGCCGGTCAGATCGGTTAAACACACCGTGGCATTATTCCCTTGGGTTTCAACGCTTTCACAGCCTCACTGAGCCTGTCAGATAGGTTAAACACACCGTGGCATTATTCCCTTCAGTTCAACGCTTTCACCGCCTCTTGAGCCGGTCAGATCGGTTAAACACACCGTGGCATTATTCCCTTGAGTTCAACGCTTTCACAGCCTCTTGAGCCTGTCAGATCGGTTAAACACACCGTGGCATTATTCCCTTGAGTTCAACGCTTTCACAGCCTCTTGAGCCTGTCAGATCGGTTAAACACACCGTGGCATTATTCCCTTGAGTTCAACGCTTTCACACTGAGCCTGTCACTGTAGTCGGCCTGTCCATGATTACACCCATTTAGTGTGTTTTTATTTAGTGTGTTTTTATTTAGTGTGTTTTTATTTAGTGTGTTTTTATTTAGTGTGTTTTTATTTAGTGTGTTTTTATTTAGTGTGTTTTTATTTAGTGTGTTTTTATTTAGTGTGTTTTTCCCTTATTTTTTTACCTTCCCCCCTTTTTCTTTTCCTCAACCAGAAGACCAAGGGCTGACATCGCCAGTGCCATTTGCAACTTCGGACATATTCTCGATTTAAGAGGAGCTATATTCGTATTGGAAAGTTATTTCCTCCCACGCAAGCGCAGAACGTACGTGCTAGTTTGTTGTCAGCCGAAGTCTTTTGCGGTATGTTCAAGTGCAACTTTTTGGGCCCGACACAGGCAACCTGAGGCGACGCAACAGTCGGCCTTCATCGCCGCTAGTTCTCTGATGTCGATGTCGAGGCTTCAGTACTACCCAGCCCCACCCAGACCATTGATGGTTATTCGCCTTATTCACACGCGCCGCCACTTTGAAACGAAAACGAGGCTTGGTTGGGTGAACCCGACCGGAAGTCATTCTCTACCATATGAAGATAGATAGATAGATGGATACTTTATTAATCCTGAGGGAAATTTAGGAAGAGTAATGATGGACGGAGAATGGACCACACATCTTCTGCCCTTGCGGCATTAAAAGATTGTTTTTTTACAACTCACCGTCAGCATCATGTTTATTTACTTGGCTAGCTAGCAAATGGCAGCTAAGTTATACTGTCAGAATTGATAGCACGAATGATGGCATCTGAAAGGCCAAGCCATCAACTAATCACTGTGGTCAGGCAGATTCTTGAAAAACCTAACCGCAGTATTCAGACATTTTCAGGTGGTGATCTACCTACAAAACACGTTACCTTACCTGGTCAGTGATCGATAGAAAGATAGATAGATGACTTTACCTTTTAATAAGCCAGACAAATATAAAGAAAGATGACGAACACAGCGGCCAAGACGAACAAGCAGAAGGACCTCAATCATACTGGCTCAATTCAAAATAACACATAACTAAAAACAATTAAACAAATAGCTGATAGGGCCAGGAAACCAATTAATGGATTTTCAGGTATAACAGTTTTTTAGGCATCTGAATACCTTCCGACGAACACCAGATTTGGACGATTCCTTAGTCTTGATTTATTTCCAGGTGGACTCATCTTTTCATTCAGTGATTATTCTGCTGCCCTTAATCTGCCACAGAACATCACAGGCCTCCGATACAGTGTGTGTGTGTGTGTGTGTGTGTGTGTGTGTGTGTGTGTGTGACCGGCCTCAGCTACTGTGTGTGTGTGTGTGTGTGTGTGTGTGTGTGTGTCACCGGCCTCAGCTGCAGTGTGTGTGTGTGTGTGTGTGTGTGTGTGTGTGTGTGTGTGTGTGTGTGTGTGTGTGTGTGTGTGTGTGTGTGTGTGTGTGTGTGTGTGTGTGTGTGTGTCACCGGCCTCAGCTAAAGTGTGTGTGTGTGTGTGTGTGTGTGTGTGTGTGTGACCGGCCTCAGCTACTGTGTGTGTGTGTGTGTGTGTGTCACCGGCCTCAGCTACAGTGTGTGTGTGTGTGTGTGTGTGTGTGTGTCACCGGCCTCAGCTAAAGTGTGTGTGTGTGTGTGTGGGGGTGTGTGTCACCGGCCTCAGCTACAGTGTGTGTGTGTGTGTGTGTGTGTGTGTGTGTGTGTGTCACCGGCCTCAGCTACGTGTGTGTGTGTGTGTGTGTGTGTCACCGGCCTCAGCTACTGTGTGTGTGTGTGTGTGTGTGTGTGTGTGTGTGTGTGTGTGTGTGTGTGTGTCACCGGCCTCAGCTACAGTGAGTTCAGCAGTTCTGTGCTGCAGATGAAGCCTCTCTTTTAATCTTGTTTTTTCTTTTTCCTTTGCCCTCTCCTTCTCCTCTCAGAAAGCATGAAAAGGACGGTGCCTTCCTGGAGAGCTGGGCAGGAAGGGGAAGGGGAAGTGGAAGTGGTATCTGCACTACAGGGACAGCCGCAGCCTCCGAGAGGACGCACGGTAAATTAATTAACTAATTATTGTCATGGAGAATGCTAAGCCGAAATTCTGTAAGACTAGGTCAGTATGCTTTGAGTGCAGCTGTTGACAAGCAGTTAGACAAACTACTAGAGAAAGGAGTATGTAGTCCTGTAGACTATAGTGAATGGGCTTCTCCAATTGTATGTATTCCAAAAACTAATGGAGAGGTCAGAATTTGTGGTGACAGGTTTTTAATGGCACACACGACACACTGGAACACACACGTGCATATATGGAGGCGACACAGGACACACACACACACACACACGCAGGTAAGCCTGAGGTCGCGGTGAATTTATTTTCTGCTTTTTTCCCATCCTGGACTGTCTTTCCTCAAGGACCCCCCCAGGAGCAGTGGGCAGCTTGTAGCGCCCGGGGACCAAGTGAAGTGAACTGTCCATCTTTGGTCAGGGATGGACATGTGTTCTGTTGTTTTGCATGTTTTTTTCTGTTGGGGTTCTTAGTGGAGGAAACCCCTTGTGAACACGGGGAGAACATGCAAACTCCACACAGAAAGGCCCGGGAGATAACCCACTTAAGCACTGTGCACTCTGGGGAGGACCTGCCCCCCAGAGCCAACAGCGCCCCATGTGGGAATCGAACCCATGACCTTCTTGCTGTGAGGCGGCAGTGCAAGCAACTGAGCCACCGTGCCACACACTGAGCCGGGACATGGACATGGATATGGTCATGGACAGCGGCCGGACACGACCACTGGTCTGGTCTGCCCTAGATACGACCCTGGTCTGCCCCTAGATTCAGGCCTAGATTTCAGAGTTCATCATCATCATCATCATCAGTCAGTCTCAGGTGCACTGGTGTGTGGACTGACCTGACGGGGAGGCTGTGTTTCGGTTAAAACACAGAGCAAGATTGTTAGATTCCACTTCAAACTATGGCCAGACACCTCTCTGTCACAATGGTCAGACCCTCTCTGTCACAAAGGCCACACCTCTCTGTCACAAAGGCCAGAACCTCTCTGTCACAAAGGCCAGGCACCTCTGTCACAAAGGCCAGAACCTCTCTGTCACAAAGGCCAGACACCTCTGTCACAATGGCCCAGACCTCTGTCACAATGGCCCAGACACCTCTGTCACAATGGCCCACACCTCTCTGTCACCTCTGTCTATACCTAAACAAACCAGCACAACTCCACTCTAATCAGAGATCACAACCATACTGTGACATACCACAGGCCACACAGGGTAAGGGCTGTGTGTTTTGTGTAACTGCTTATAAACAAAAGTGTGTGTGTGTGTGTGTGTGTGTATGATTGTTTACAAACAAGTGTGTGTGTGTGTGAGGGTACTTTCCCATACACAGAAAATACAGTGTTTGTTTTTTTTTTTGGTTGGTATGAAAAAATACACAATTTAACATGAAACTCAATTTAATATGAAAAAGAAAACAACACAAAAAAACGATTATGATACTGATAATCATTGCTGCGGTCTGCAATGCAGTGCAGACAGAGAGTGTGAAGGGGGGGCGGGGGGGGGGTCACAGTCCGGTGTATACAGGCAAAATTGGACATGAAGCTGAATCTGATACACAAACTGATGATTTAAATCACTGCCATCTTGCAGCACAAGCGAGGACGCTCGAGACAGGAAGCGTTTCCTGGATGGCTGCCAGGAGGCGGGGCCTGTGGAGGTGCTACCCTACCATGAGTGTGATGTCATCACCCAGGAGCGGCCCAACTACCTGCAATGTTTGGTCCGTCTGCAAGTTCAGAACGCAACCAGGCGGTTTCCCGTTTTTATCACAGGTAACGAACGTCACACACATTTTTACCACATGATTGTTGCATGACGGCTGCTTCGTTGGGGGAAAAGATGAAACAAAGAGTGTGAAAGATGTTTTATATATTATGTGAAATATGTACCTTTACACGGATTCTATCTATTAGAAGAACAAATAGAGACACCACAGTGCAGAGGTGCAGACAGCTGCCACACACACACGCACGCACGCATGCATACACACACACACACACACACACACACATGCGCGCACGCGCACACACACACACACACACGCACGCATGCACGCACACCTACGCACACACACACACACACACGTATGCACGCACACCTACACACACACACACACACACAGAGACCGACAGCTGCACATGCATTGCCACACACATACATACACACACACACACACACACACACGGAGGTGCAGACAGCTGCACATGCATTGACACACACACACACACACACACACACACACACACAGAGACAGACAGCTGCACATGCATTGCCATTTTTTTTTATCACAGGTAGCGTCACACAGATTTTGCCATGTGTCTGCTGTTTCGTTTGTAGGAAAGAAGAAACAGTGTAAAATATGTATTATATAATATATGATATCATATATATATATATATATATTATGCCAAATATGTACCTTACACAAATTCCATCACTGGTTGTATTAGAAGAAGCGATAGAGAAGTGCAGATAGCTGCCATTGGTCAACCCAGTCCTGACCATAAGTGGCATTTTCCATCTTTTACGTTCACTCTTAGGCGAAAAAATTCACTCAAGTTACCTCAGACTCCAGAGTATCAGTGTATCAGTATAGTTTTTATGCCACAACAACAACAAGCTTGTCGGGGCTCACTCATGTCCTGGCAGACAAGAGAGAGAGGAGGATGAGGGAGAGAGAGAGAGGAGGATGAGAGAGAGAGAGGAGGATGAGGGAGAGAGAGAGAGAGGAGGATGAGGGAGAGAGAGAGAGAGGAGGATGAGGGAGGGAGAGAGAGGAGGATGAGGGAGAGAGAGAGGAGGATGAGGGAGGGAGAGAGAGAGTCTAGGCTCACTCCCAAACTGCACAGACGAGAGAGAAGCCAAGTTTAAAACACATCACACAAGGTTTATATAGAATGAAGTTAGCGTTCTCTGACGCCAAAACACTAGAGATGACCATGTTGCAACGTAATGCATCAGCAAGGCATAAAATAAGCACTACTAGTTCTTCTCATCAGCCCTTGCTTACGCACACACACCTTTTAACGCACATACACAGAGAAAGAAAACGTCAGCGCTTAAGAATCAAAGATACATAGAGACAGAAACGTCATGTTTTCAAACTCACAAAGGCATATGATTAACACACACACACACACACACACACACACACACACACACCGTTACCAGTGAGTATCACACACACACACACACAAACACACACACACACACACACACGTTACCAGTGAGTTACACATACACACACACACACACACACACACAACACACACACACACACACACACACACACATACACCGTTACCAGTGAGTATCACACATACACATACACACACACACACACACACACACACACACACACACACACACACACACACACACACACACACATACACACACACATACATACTTGATTAAAGTCAGTTTCACATTTCTCTATCATTCACTCTTTGCCCAAGTAGCCTAACAGAAGCTTTAGTGGTGAGAAATAATCACTCAATCTGAGTTTGTAAGTGATGGTGAAACGTGTTTGTGCGACATGATGTCAAAAGTGTTATTGACCACAGAAAAGTAGGACATTTAGAAACATTTTGACACCCCTAGGAAATGGAAGTGTAAGTTATGTGTTGGGTGGGTGTGCAAACACTGACATGTTTCTCTTTGTTTCTCTTGAACAGAATCAACTGACGAATCTTTTAGGAAGAGTGGGATTTTTACGTTGACCGAAACTTTTGGAATATGAAGTTTCTTTGTAAATGTTTCCATTCTTTTTTTTAGTTGTTTTATACATATTAAAAAAAAAAAAAAAATGTGCCACACGACGTTTGCCAGAGCATTTGTGATGACTGGACATTCTGGCTTGAGTCGTTGAGCCGCCTGCATCAATTCTCTCCACACACACACATCTTCGAGGAGCACACACAAGCTGGTGTTTGTCCCATAAAGGTAAGGTAGAAGCACGACAACTTAAAGAAATGTGGGACATTGCACGTTCAATAGAGAGAGAAAGAAATGGGAGAGAAAAAAAAAAACTCCTGCCTGAACGCGGACCTGAATGACAAGGAGGTCCAGGTCATCGTGGAATGGGATTACTCATTCCCACTGTATTGTCCCCAGGTGAAGCGAGTTAATTGCATTTGCTGTAATTAATCCTGATGAATTGTGATGGAAAGCTTGTAAAAAGGAATGTAATGTGGGGGGGGGGGGGGGGGAGAGAAATCACAGAATGAATGTAGTATCAACACAAAGAAAGCCTTTTTAGATTCTGATACTATTGTTTAATAGTATAGTTTTGAACTTTAGAACACATATTCTCTCCTGTGAACTACATATTTCCAATAAAACCATCAACGCCATCGAAATTGACTGTCAACTTGAAAGGCATAAATAATTCTTTATGTGTTGCACGTAAAGTGTGAAAGGACTTTTATTTTGAAAAGCGATTTGAGCTGAAGCAGAGAAGATGGATGCACTATTGATGAGGGGGAAACTGTGCGGCCTGTCGGGTTGGGCTGAAGCAGAGAAGATGGATTGCAGTATTGGTGAGGGGGAAACTGCGGCCCATCGGGTTGAGAAGATGGATGCACTATTGATGAGGGGGAAACTGTGCGGCCTGTCGGGTTGAGAAGATGGATGCACTATTGATGAGGGGGAAGCTGTGCGGCCCGTCGGGTTGGGCTGAACGGTGAAGTGCTCAATAAACGCTGTGAGCTTGTGAATTCAACTCTTCATCAGCTGTACGTTAGATGCCCCCAGATATTTGAACCATTACAGAAGCACAGAAAAATAATAACACAACCCAGTCAGCTGTGTTCATTTTCTAAGCATGTTAAATATTTCAAATGAATTGCAAAAAATGGGGCGACATTTTTTGCGTTAATTTTGACAGCATTAATTATTACTGGACATTAAAGCAACGTAAGTCACAGCAAACTTATCAACCACCAGTTTGTGTGGTAAATGTATTGATAACCGATTAGCTGTGCTGGAAAAACTGATCCATACTAGTGGTGTAATAATCTAGATTCCATTCACCCCCCCAATGGTGATCCTATTGAAACCCTCAAGCTTTCAACAGTATCAACAAATCCCACTGTGAGTACGTTGTGCCACCTGCTGGTAGAAGTGGGTACTTGTTTTTTTTTTACTGACTGAGCAATTCATCAGAATCAGAATAGTATTTATTGCCAAGTAGGTTTACACCTACCTGGAATTTGTTCTGATGTATAGGTGCATACAGTAAACATAAAAACATGCAAACACAGTAAGTACTACACATAACATCAAACATAAAAACACAGTAAGTACTACACAAACACAATAAGTACTACAATACAAAAAGCAGGGCAGGAGTGCGGATGTGCAATGTGCAGTGTGCAATGTAGTGTGTGTTAACATAACACAGGCTTGAGGTGTGGAAGTCATTGAAGGAGCCATAGACTGCTGTTCTCTGATGTCTACCTACATAGGAGGTATGTAACTGGTCGGGGCAAAAACCTTCTCAGATGTGGTTTTACACATTTACAACCCTGTGCTTTGGCCCTAGAACGAAACAAGCTGTTTTCCCTTTTTTTGCTGGTCTCATTGATAATGATGATAACGAGCTCTGCTCTGCCCACATCTTGAAATCACTGGCAGCTAAAACTATCAGCGCTGAACCATGGAGCATTTGGGCATCCAACCGTGTACGCACACACACAGACACACACACACACATACAGACACACAGACACACACACACACACACACACACACAGACACACACGCGCGCGCACGCACGCACAGACACACACACTCACAGACACGCACGCACACAGACACACACAGACACACACACATACACACAGACAAACACACTCACAGACACGCACACACACAGACACGCACACACACTCACACACACGCACAGACACACACACTCAGACACGCACGCACACACACACTCACACACACACACACACAGACACCCACACTCACAGACACGCACGCACACACACTCAGACACACACAGACACACACACTCACAGACACGCACACAGACAGACACACACACACACACACAGGCACGCACGCACACACACACACACACAGGCACGCACGCACACACACACACACAGACACACACACACACATGCACACAGACACACACACACGCGCACGCACAGACACACACACTCACAGGCACGCACGCACACACTCACACACAGACACGCACACACACGCGCACACGCACACACCACACACTCACAGACATGCACGCACACAGACACACACACACACAGACACACACACTCACAGACACGCACGCACACACACACACACACACTCAGACACGCACGCACACACACACTCACAGACACGCACACTCACAGACACACACTCACAGACACGCACACACACAGACACACACACACACAGACACACACACACACACAGACACACACACTCACACGCGCGCACGCACAGACACACACACGCGCGCGCGCACACGCACACACTCACACTCACACGCACAGACACACACACTCACAGACAGACACGCACAGACACACACACTCACAGGCACGCACGCACGCACACACGCACACTTGCTTGCTTGCTTGCTTGCTTGTGTTACGGCCAGCCTCGCTGACTGCAACATTGAAGACAAAAGAGTCAAAGGGGCTCGTGTCTAGGGGGGTTATTTATTTAACAAAAAGACTAGTGCCACAGGTTCACAACAGTAGACCTCCGTCTTGGCGTTAGGAGCAGGACGTGCGATCACTCGGTATTAGGCAGCCTTTCATCCACGGCAGGACTCGCCCCCGAACCCAGGTTGCACCTGAAACCTATTAGTCAAAAGAAAAGAGCAGGCACAAAGTAAACAGAACTACGCCACCCGGAGGTTAAAGAGGACTGTAACACCTCCACCCCAAAATGGTGACTATAGTCTCCATAACTCAGATATTATTATCCATCGCCAGGCACGACATCCACAACCACGGATGCTTGCAGCACTATTTCAAAACATAGATCTGTACAGCTATGCTGTAACAATGACAACAGACAATGACCAAGCACCCCAAAATCAAACATCCAATCATTCGCACAAACATACACAAAACAACAAAACAAAACCATGACATACGGTTCTTTCAAAACGTAGACACGAAGAATAGAGACTACGGTACGGTACGGAACTGATGTTCAGCCCCCCACTTGAGGTCCTGGGAGATGATGGTGCCCAGGAAGCGGAAGGACTCCGCAGTGTCGACTGGGGAGTCACTCAGGGTGATGGGGGTGGGTGGGGCTGGGTTCCTTCTGAAGTCTACGACCATCTCCACTGTCTTCAGAGCATTTAGCTCTAGGTTGTTCTGCCCACACCAGGTCACCAGATGGTCAATCGTCCACCTGTAAGCGGACTCATCCCCCCCCAGAGATGAGCCCAATGAGGGTGGTGTCGTCCGCGAACTTAAGGAGTTTGACGGACTGGTGACTGGAGGTGCAGCTGTTGATATACAGGGAGAAGAGTAGAGGGGAAAGAACGCAGCCCTGAGGGGAACCGGTGCTTATAGTCCTGGAGTCAGAGACATGCTTCCCCAGCCTCACGCGTTGCCTCCTCTCAGACAGGAAGTCTGTGATCCACCTGCAGGTGGAGTCAGGCACGTTCAGCTGGGAGAGCTTGTCCTGAAGCAGAGTCAGAATGATTGTGTTGAAGGCAGAGCTGAAGTCAACAAACAGGATCCTGGCGTAGGTTCCTGAGGAGTCCAGGTGCTGGAGGATGAAGTGAAGGGCCATGTTAACTGCATCGTCTACAGACCTGTTGGCTCTGTAGGCAAACTGCAGGGGGTCCAGTAGAGGGTCAGTGATGGCTTTGAGGTGAACCAGCACCAAACGCTCAAATGCCTTCATAACCACAGAGGTCAGGGTGACGGGTCTGTAGTCGTTGAGTCCAGTGACTTTTGTTTTTTTGGGGACGGGGATGATGGTGGAGGTCTTGAAGCAGGCTGGTACGTGGCATATCTCCAGTGAGGTGTTAAAAATGTCTGTGAACACCGGAGACAGCTGATCAGCACAGTGCTTCAGGATTGATGGAGAGACAGAGTCTGGCCCGGCTGCTTTGCGGGGGTTCTGTCTCTTAAAAAGTCTGTTGACGCTCTCTCAAGGATGGACAGCACAGAATGGAAGATAAGGAGAAGTCTCTGTTCTTACCAACTAGTAGCTGGAGTTCGTCCAGCTTGTTACCCAGTGAACGCACGTTGGAGAGGAATATTCCTGGCAGCGGTGTGCGAAGTCCCCGCCGGCGGAGACGCACCAGCGCGCCAGCGCGTTTACCTCTCCTCCGTCGCTTCACTGTATGTACAAAGGTGAGGGCACCTTTGACCAGAATGTCCAAAATGTCGACAGATGAAGCGATAAAAGTCGGTAATTCTCAGGGGTTATGACCCTGATGGTCATGAGCATTTCTCTGGTGAAAGAGCTCCCAGTTTTTAAGCAAAATACTGAATTAACTAACAAAACAAGACAAAACATTGCGCACCAACACACCGAGGCAGCCGTCCGTGGCGCCATCGTAGTCGTAGTTGTTGACAAACTTGCTAGGGCATCCAAACCGGAGCAGGATGTCCCACAGTGGGCACAGTGTCGAAGGCTTTTGAGAGGTCGACAAAAGCCATAAACAGGTCTTGATGTTGCTCCCTGCACTTTTCCTGAAGTTGCCGGGCTGTGAAGACCATGTCGACTGTACTCCTGTTCTTTCTAAAGCCACGCTGTGATTCTGGGAGCAATGACTCTGATGTTGTTGAGTAGCCTCTGCAGCAACACCTTGGCCAGGACCTTACCAGCAACAGCAAGGAGTGATATACCCCTGTGGTTGCCACAGATGGTCTTGTCACCTTTGTTCTTATATATGGTGACAATTTTGGCATCCCTCCATTGCTGTGGGATGCCAAACGCACGCACGCACACACACACTCACAGACACGCACACACACACACTCTAACACATGCGCACACGCACAAACACACATTCACAGACACGCACGCACGCACGCGCACACACACTCACACTCTAATAACGCATGCACACAAACAAAAAGAGACACAACTCACACACACTCACACACACACACACAAACACACTCACACACACTCACACACACACACACAAACACACTCACACACACTCACAAACACACACAGCCGTGTATGTTTGTGCCTCCATTGGAGGAGGAAACCGGTTTTGAGGAGCAGCCAGTTGATCAGATATTGGAAATGACCGCTTTGAGTGCTCACATTATTTAGTATCATCTTACTCTGTAGCAGTGGCGGCTCCTAAAAAAATATTCTCAGGGGGGGCAATTGTATCTATTTGTTGTGAGCTGATTAACTCATACAGCAATACCTTTTTGTCCACTAGATGGCAGCACACAACAGAAATATTTCCCCTTTAGCTACATAAGTTACAGGTGGAAAGCTATGGAAAAAAGTTGCATCCATGAGCCTTCAAAAGAAAAAGTGAGGTGGCGCCACAATAAATTGTCCCACTTGTTCATTATTCACATTACCAAAATGTATGATGTAACATAGCTTAACAGGACACATGATATGTCCTGTAACAACATAAAGAAGGGGGCAACATAAGTCAAAACCAACAATATATATTTAATCATTACAAAAGCAAAATAAGTTATGGCATAGAAAATAGTGCAAGTAGCATGCATGGAGTGAACAATCTCAAAGACAGACAGTCAGACAGAGAGGGAGAGAAAGAGTAAAATAGACAGACAGACTACATTACTTGTACTGAAACTTTGCCCATCTCTCTTTCAGTGCTGCAAAGCGGTCAATGACTCTCTCGTGGAAATCAGGCATTTTAAGGACAAGTTCCCTCTCCATGGAAAGCATGGCCAGTGCATTCATACGTTCCTGGCCCATTGAATTTCCCAGGAATGTCTTAATTCTCTTCAAGGTTGAGAAACATCTCTCAGCTTCAGCTGTTGTCATGGGAGTAGTTATGAGGATTTGCAACAGTGCATTCCCTCACGACCGCTAGCATACACTCAAGTAGCTCGTTTTGAACCGTCTTTGATGTTCCCTTGAAAACTGTAGCATTTTTAAGATGCTCATCAAATACTTCGTCCAACTGTGCCACCAAGTCGACCAATCCAAGAAAAATACCAGGGTTGGTGGAGCCCTCCGTTTCATCCTTGCCTCGTAGGGCAAACTCAAAAACGCCACAAAATTTGACACATTGGATGAGCCGGTTTAAGATGTGTCGGTTCTTGTTCATCTCATCATTGTGGCGGCGTACTGCTAGCCTGTATCCCTCATCCAGTTGAGTGGCAATGTTCACCCTCCCAAAACCACAGAACTTCAGACAACTGTCTATGTGTAGCTTCGCCTGCTCATGTTTTTTTACCTTTTCGGACAGATGGTGCATGTCCTTAACTCCGGTTGTTGTCCATGCAGTGCTGTCTGTCATGGAGCCTTCGGGGTGGAAAAGGAGGCAGGGATAGCAAAAGACTGCGTTAGCCACTTCACAGCCTGCTAGCCACGATTTCCTTTGGTACCAATTCTTTGAAAATCCTCGGGTGTAGGATTTCCCGTTCTTTGTAGCTACCTGTTTAATCGTTATATTTGGTCTAGGAGGTCCTAATTGTATTGTTGCCAATTTGTCTTCATTGTTACGCCGACCGAACGGAGTCTCTTTCAAAGAAAGAATTGAATTGCTGCTGTTGCACTGAGCACTGGCCATCTCGACAGAATATGCCTTTGTCGAAGCTGTATGACGTACTTATACGCTTTTACGTTGATTACTTATGACAAGACCAGGAGGGGTGAGCCCTCCCGGAAGCCATAGAGAATGCATTGAGAGCTCTGTTTTGTGAAAAAAAATGGATTTAACATGGGAGTCAATGGGAGAGGTCTGGGGCGATTTTCATTTCGCCCCAAATCGCCCCAGAAGGGGCGGGGCCATTTGAAGCACGACTTTAGGCTGACTAAATGACTTACATGATTCGACAATGACATTCAGAGGCAGATCAGACGGCCTAGTGGTAGAATCCGACCGAAAATCGTCATTTACGCGACTTACAAGGATATTGCGTTTATACATCAGGAGTTTATTTTTTTTTTTCCCTAGGCAGTGCGTCGCCCCAATCGCCCTTATGGACAAGCCGCCCCTGCTCTGTAGTTGTGTGAGTGTTCACATTATTTAGTATCATCTTACTCTGTAACCCATGTTGTGTCTGTGTGCATATGTAACAGGTTAAAGAAGGACAAATACTTTTGCAGCCTTTCATTTTCTATTTTGTGTCAATATGAGTTTATTTCACCAAAATCTTGTATTTGTTCAGCATTTTCATGGTAGTTTATAGGTATTGGGAGAGTTTTTGTTGGGTAAGTTCTCTCTATTGTGGTGGTGGCTTACATTGGCTGCATTTTCGCGTTCCTTTCTGAGTCTGAGGCTTGGCTGAGAGAGACTGCATTCTGCTTGGCAGAGAGACACTAAAGTGCCTGTCTTCAGTGCACCGGAACACCACGCAGTAGTCGGCGAAGTGCAGACAGCGCTGGCTACACTTACATTATTTAGTATCATCTTACTCTGTAACCCATGTTGTGTGTGAGTGTTCATATTAGTATCATCTTACTCTGTAACTCATGTTGTGTGTGAGTGTTCACATTATTATCATCTTACTCTGTAACTCATGTTGTGTGTGAGTGCTCACATTATTATCATCTTACTCTGTAGTTGTGTGTGAGTGTTCACATTATTATCATCTTACTCTGTAGTTGTGTGTGAGTGTTCACATTATTATCATCTTACTCTGTAACCCATGTTGTGTGTGAGTGTTCACATTATTATCATCTTACTCTGTAACCCATGTTGTGTGTGAGTGCTCACATTATTATTATGGCTTATGTGAGGACTGAAGTTCTTCTTTTGCATTCCTCTCTCCCTCTCTCGCCCCCCCCTCTCTCCCTCTCTCGCCCCCCCTCTCTCCCTCTCCCGCCCCCCTCTCTCCCTCTCCCTTTCCCTCTCCCTCTCCCTTTCCCTCTCCCTCTCCCTTTCCCTCCCCTCTCTCTCTCCCTCGCTCCCTCTCTCCCTCTCCCTTTCCCTCTCTCTTTCTCTCTCTCTCTCTCTCTCTCTCTCTCCTTCTCTCCCTCTCTCTCTCTCCTTTTCCCTCCCCTCTCTCTCCCTCCCCCTCTCTCTTTCTCTCTCTCTCTCTCTCTCTCTCTCTCTCTCCTTCTCTCCCTCTCTCTCTCTCCTTTTCCCTCCCCTCTCTCTCTCTCTCTCTCTCTCTCCCTCTCTCTCTCTCTCTCTCTCTCTCGTGGCATTTCTTTAACATTGATCTCTTTTCCAAGGCACACACATACTTTTTTTCAACATATTAAATTAATGCTGTAAAATGTTTCAGGTATGCCTCAAGCTATATATCATCCATTACTAAAGGGAATTTCTATGTTTTTAAAGATTCTGGGTGCAATTCATAGCTATATATTACCTGCATTTATACTCTCTTAAGTTTATATTTATCTTTATCGCACAGTTGTATGCAAGCTGAGCATTAGTAAGGAAAGTGATTTTTAAGTGATGTTACGGAAATGCCACAGAATATCCCAAAAATACATTATTGTGAAAAACACTTTGGAAATATGATAATCATAATGGCCCTCATTCTCGAACATTTTCTGAAGTTTCTTCTGAAATGTTTCTTACGGGCTTCGGAAAAACAACGTAAGCAAAAGACATCCGCCAAATTCATGCACGCTTGAAAATGTGGTCCTACGCAGCAGAAGTTTTCTGGGCTGTGCTCCCCCGGAAGAGTTTTCTTAAATTGAAAGCGCGTTCTCGTGCTCCTGAATTTGCATACATACACGCCCTGCCAGCTCCTTATAAGGGCACGCAACCGTAGTGACGTGTGCAGTCGGAATCGACCGAATCTACACGAAAGCAACAGCAGTGTTCGTGTACATTACATTTAGTCATTTAGCAGACATTTTTGTCCAAAGCGACGTACAAGGGATAGAACAGTCAAGCTACGAGCAATAGAGACCTAGTGTAACAATAAATACTACTTTACATAAGAAATAGAAAAACGAAATAGGAAATAAAAATGAAGTGCAGGAATGTAACTGCTATAAGTGCAAGTTAAGCACTAGTCGAAGTGCCAGTTAGGAAGGGAGGTGCTCTCTGAAGAGTTGGGTCTTCAAAAGCTTCTTAAAGGTAGAATGGGACGCGCCTGCTCTGGTAGTGCTAGGCAGTTCGTTCCACCAACGTGGAACTACTTGAAAATTCTGGATTGCCGTACTTGCACAGACGGCAGTGCCAAACGACGCTCGCAGCATTCCGGTGTAGTGCTTTTATTTATTTTATGACATCACGGTGCCTCGTAGAATCATGACTATAGGCCTACATGTGAAACGTAATTGTTAATGATACTTTAATCCGAGGATCTGTAGAGTTGATGTGAACGCAATCACCAACGATTTCTCACAAATTCATTAACACGGAGAGTTTTCTTAAATGCGATTCCTCAAAAAACCACAAGATGGCCCATGGGGCCATCTTGTGGTTTTTTAAGGAATCGCATTTGAGAAAACTCTGGCCGAGTTACGACTGCTATTTCGAGTTCGGAAAGTCTTCTGAAGTTCAGAGCAAATCCCAGATGAGAAAACTTTCATGAATGCCAAATGTTGTCCTAAATCCAATTCAGAAGAAATTCCTCTTAAATTCTTCTTAAATTCTTCTTAACTGCGTTCGAGAATGAGGCCCAATGTCTTTATTGATAAAGAGAAATAATAACTTACTCTCCAAAAACATCACATTTATCAGCCAAAGTATTGCCTTTTTCGGTTTTAATTTTACTGTAATTCCGCATCGTGGCCTATTTCTAAAACATTTAAAAGTTGTTGTATTTTTGCCATTATCACGTAAAAGGGAAAATATTAAACTATTTTGTAAGATCATAATACCATGTTCCAATTTACATATATAGCAATACTTGAGACATTTGTTTAGTATAGGACAAATGACACTTGTGTATTTAAGTGGCATTTCCGTAACATTTTCTAGAAGATGTGGTGTGTCTAAATGGATGTTAAATTACTTGTATACTTCATCAATTTCACTAAATACATAGTTTATGGTGGTTTAAATGATCCTCCACCATGTCAGGGGTCTTTATGTATCAGCCAATCATGAAAAGTACCATCAATAGATTAGGTAGTGTAGATAGATAGTGGTGAGAAAAATCGTATATGATGGTTTAGTTGCTGAAGTTGTGAATCTGACCAATTATCTTCCTGGATTCAAACCTAGCCCTTCAGCTGCAGTAGCTTATGGAATGCAAACTAGCATGGCAATGGGTTGTGTGAGTCATAATAAATGAAGTAAAAAATCGTGAAGTGAAAAATATTATAAAATAAACTGGCATACCGTTCAGTAAAAAAAATATGTAATTAACCAAAGAAAAAAAACAACAATAAACGTTAATGTTTTATTCATTATTTACAGTTATGTGGTATTATCTCTCAATATGTGGCAAGAGAGAAGATACTAGGAGATTAGGTGTATGTATTCACCTATTTGCCCTAGGAGTGATTTTATCTTCTCTTTTCATTTTTATAAACCCAGAGCAAATATCTTCTGTTCTTGATAAGTAGGTTCCCCTGATGTTGTTGTACTTATTACATTCTGTCAGGAAAAGAAACTCATGCTCCACTACCCGATTACTACAGTGAGTGCAGAGTCTGTTTTCTCGAGGTAGCCATGTTTGTCTGTGTACCCTTTTGACAATGACAATGCTTTGTTCCCTACCATCCTTTCTGTGCACCCCCACCCCGCCCCGAGACTCAACACATATTTCAGCTGTTGCCAAGCTCACAGCCTTCACAAGATGATCTGTTTATGGCCTCATATCTAGAAAGCTGAATCTAGAACACATCTAGATCTACCATCACACACTTGAAAAACTTAGGTTTCAATCTCTACCCCAACACATGCTTCAGACATGAAGAAATTAAACGTAATCATGTACATCACATGTTGTTTAAAAGTAATCTAACCAAAGACATTTAAAGAAATTATACTTTATCAAGTATTATCAGGGCAGCACATCAGAACCGTGGATCCTCTGGTGTCTCTTGAGAGGACCATTTTGGCGAAAGGCCTTTCCACACTGAGAACACTGATACGGCTTTTCCCCAGTGTGGATCCTCTGGTGTGCCTTGAGAGAACCTATTTGGCTAAAAACCTTTCCACACTGAGAACAATGATACGGCTTTTCCCCAGTATGGATCCTCTGGTGTGTCTTGAGATAATCAATTGTACTAAAAGCCTTCACACACTGAGAACACTGATACGGCTTTTCCCCAGTATGGATACTCTGGTGTTTCTTGAGAGCAGACATGTGTCTAAAGTCCTTTCCACACTGAGAACACTGATACGGTTTTTCCCCAGTATGGGTCCTCTGGTGTGTCTTGAGAGGACCTATTTGGCTAAAGGCCTTTCCACACTGAGAACACTGATACGGCTTTTCCCCAGTATGGATCCTCTGGTGTGTCTTGAGAGAAGACATGTGACTAAAGGCCTTTCCACACTGAGAACACTGATGCGGCTTTTCCCCAGTATGGGTCCTCTGGTGTGACTTGAGATAATCAATTGTACTAAAAGCCTTCACACACTGAGAACACTGATACGGCTTTTCCCCAGTATGGGTCCTCTGGTGTCTCTTGAGAGGACCTATTTGGCTAAAGGCCTTTTCACACTGAGAACACTGATACGGCTTTTCTCCAGTATGGATCCTCTGGTGTAGCTTGAGGCTAGAAGTGTCATTAAAGGAGTTTCCACATTGAGAACACTCATGTGGCTTTTTTCCAGTATGTGTCATCATATGCTCGGTTAGGTGTGAGCGATGGGGACTTCTGTCTTTGTTTCCTTTTTCCTCAGAGTTCCAACTCTTGTTAGATTGGATCCTTTGAATGTCTCCTGTAATATTTTAAGAAGAAAAATAATGAAACAATATATTCTCTCGTCTCCTCTTTCTGGTTTGCAATTTCTACAATACTGGCATATATTTTTGATGTATTGGTTATTTGTTAGAAATGTACATCACTTGGAAGTGACTTAGGATAAAAGTGTCTACCTAGAGCCTAAATGTAAATGTAAACAGAGATACACACACATGAATTACAGAGCTTCAGAAAAAATTATTACAGACACTTTCTGTCCTTTGAATGCAGGGGACAGATATTACATATATTATCCCATAAGTAAGGTATTCACAGCCTGAATAGGTCTGAATAGGCTTAATAGTGTGAAGCACAAGTTAGCCATTCTCTAAAATTCAACTATTGTAAATATACATAACACATTACATTAAATAAGCAACTTACTTGTAGGTGAAGAGTCAAAGTCATTATTTTCTCTTAAATCAAATTCTTCTTCAACTTTGATTTCCATTGGTGAATACTTTTCTTCTTTCAAGGTCAAGATGGGTGACGTGTTCATTTCAGTCTTGCATTCACAATCCATTCTAGGCTTTTCTTCCACTGTCTTACATGTAGACAGATACTCTTGTAGGAAATCATCAAATTCTTCTTCTTTTATCTCCTGCTTCACTGAAGTGGGCAGTTGTGTCGGTTCAGTAAATCCAGACATTTCAGACTTCAGTTCTGTTTTGGAATAAAAAACTTGGTCAAACTATCCTTGGTGAATTACTGTATACTTCCAGAGCATCACAGTACCAGCCTTTGAAAGGTGCGTTTAGTAATCTGACTCCACGCTGTGGGGTTAATATAATGCTTCTTCTGCCTGACCTATTATCTTCCTGGATTCAAACCTAGCCAATCAGGTGCAGGAGCTTTTGGAATGCAAACTAGCATGACAGAGGGTTATGGGCAGGAATTACAGGTCTATGAGAACCGTTTACACTTCTGATAGTCCTCAGGTGGGCATGGCCATAGCTCAGCCTGCAGAAACTCCACAAAGGAGTGTAGTAGGGGGCTGGGGGTGTGAAGTGAAATGTGATGGGGAAGGAGATGGGGGTGGGCTGGTAAACTGAAGGAAGCTTCCATTCTGTCAAAGCTTGTTAATACTCTATGCATACTGTAGGTAAGTATTTATTTAGCATGTGTGTTTTGTGTGCGTCTATCATATTGATGTAAGGATAGAGAGGAAGTTTAATATCAGACCTACATACCAGTGTGAAGCTCCACCTGAAAAATAATGGAAAGAAATAGAATTCATGGGACCTTACAAACTCTTGTTTGTAAGTACACAAGACATTATCATGTGCACCAGAATCCCAGAGATTTACTCAAGTTAATTCTGAATACTTTACTTTTCATCTGTTTTTGCCTTACTGTGGATGGCAGTGGTGCGTCCAGCTCAACTACGATTTAAGGGTTTTGACCTCATAATGTAAGGTATCTTAGCTGTATGTGTGAAGCTGAGCTCTAAGAGGAGAAGAACTGAATGTTTTTGGGACCATGTGTCTCTAAAGTCCCTGTTATTTAGTGTGACCCATGTCAGGTGGGCCTGGAGATTAACACCTTCTACTGTCAGACCAAGGACACTTAAACTGAGACTTTCTTCCTTCTAATCAGAGAAGTTGATGGATCTACTTGTGAAACCATTGCCTGACATCTCAAATGCGAATCTCTTAAGCAGAGTCTCAAATGCTGATTAAACAGCATATTTTCAAATTAACAGTAAGGATTTCAGTATAAACATACCACTAGCTCAGGATGAAGCGTTACATCTACAAACAATCTAATTGGACAAAAGTGTGTGAGACATTAGTGTGCAATGAGGATGTAGTATGATGCCACCATGGCTGAAAATGCACTGCAAGGGAGCACTGGAGGCAGGCACTGCTAAGACCCTGATGGCCAATGACCACATCAGACATAGCACTGCTGATAGCCTCATGTTGAGGATGAGTTGCTTTGTAAAACGTTAGCATTTCGTCAATGTTTTTTTAGTTGGAGTACTGCCAAGAATGAAGCTATTATTATTAATTTTGAGTTGCATATGCTCTTGTGGTATTTTTAAAGTAAGATACATTATCATATGAGGTCAAACCGCTTAAATTGTAGTTGAGCTGGACGCACCACTGCCATCCACTGTAAGGCAAAAACAGATGAGAAGTAAAGTATTCAGAATTAACTGGAGTAATTTCTGGGATTCTGGTGCAAATGATAATGTCCTGTGTACTCACAAAAATGTTTTATTTTTAGGTCCCATTAATTCTATGTAATTCCATTATTTTTTAAGTGGAGCTTCACACTGGTATGTAGGTCTGATATTAAACTTCCTCTCTATCCTTATATCAATATGATAGACACACACACACACACACACACACACACACACACACACACACACACACACACACACACAAAACACACATGCTAAATAAATACTCACCTATACATAGAGTATTAACAAGCTTTGACAGAATGGAAGCTTCCTTCAGTTTACCAGCCCACCCCCATCTCCTTCCCCATCACATTTCACTTCACACCCCCAGCCCCCTACTACACTCCTTTGTGGAGTTTCTGCAGGCTGAGCTATGGCCATGCCTACCTGAAGACTATCAGAAGTGTAAACGGTTCTCATAGACATGTAATTGCTGCCCATAACCCTTTGTCATGCTAGTTTGCATTCCAAAAGCTCCTGCACCTGATTGGCTAGGATTGAATCCAGGAAGATAATAGGTCAGGCAGAAGAAGCATTATATTAACCCCACAGCGTGAAGTCAGATTACTAAACTCACCTTTTAAAGGCTGGTACTGTGATGCTCTGGAAGTATACTGTATGTGTAATTCACCAAGGATAGTTTGATCAAGTTTTTTTTTCCAAAACAGAACTGAAGCTTAAAATGTCTGGATTTACTGAACCAACACAACTGCCCACTTCAGTGAAGCAGGAGATAAAAGAAGAAGAATGTGATGATTTCCTACAAGAGTATCTGTCTACATGTAAGACAGTGGAAGAAAAGCCTAGACTGGAATATGAATGCAAGACTGAAATGTATATGTCACCTACCAGTACCTTGAAAGAAGAAAAGTATTCACCAATGGAAATCAAAGTTGAAGAAGAATTTGATTCAAGAGAATATGATGACTTTGACTCTTCACCTACAAGTAAGTTGCTTATTTAATGTAATGTGTTATGTATATTTACAATAGTTGAATTTTAGAGAATGGCTAACTTGTGCTTCACACTATTAAGCCTATTCAGACCTATTCAGGCTATGAATACCTTACTTATGGGATAATATATGTAATATCTGTCTCCTGCATTCAAAGCAGAGAAAGTGTCTGTAATAAGTTTTACTGAAGCTCTGTTATTCATGTGTGTGTATCTGTTTATATTTACATTCAAGCTTCTGGTAGACGCTTTTATCCTAAGTCAATTCCAAGTGATGTATATTTCTAACAAATAACCAATATATCAAAATGCATATCAAATATATGTGCCAGTATTGTAGAAATTGCAAACCAGAAAGAGGAGAAGAGAGAATATATTGTTTCATTTTTTTCTTCTTAAAATATTACAGGAGACATTCAAAGGATCCAATCTAACAAGATTTGGAACTCTGAGGAAAAAAGAAACAAAGAGAGTCCCAATTGCTCACACCTAACCGAGCAGATGATGACACATACTGGAAAAAAACCACATGAGTGTTTTCAGTGTGGAAACTCCTTTAAGTGCACTTCTAGCCTCAGGAAACACCAGATGATCCATACTGGTGAAAAGCCATATCAGTGCACTACTTGTGGGAAAAGTTTCAAGACAAACTCACATCTCACCTCCCATCAGATCACACACTCTGGAGAAAAGCCACATCACTGTTCAGAGTGTGGGAAGGTCTTTAGCCACATGTCTGCTCTTAAGACACACCAGAGGATCCATACTGGTGAAAAGCCGTATCAGTGTTCTCAGTGTGGAAAGGTCTTTAGCCAAATAGGTCATCTCAAGAGACACCAGAGGACCCATACTGGGGAAAAGCCGTATCATTGTTCTCAGTGTGGAAAGGCCTTTAGTACAATAGGTCATCTCAAGACACACCAGAGGATCCATACTGGGGAAAAGCCATATCAGTGTTCTCAGTGTGTAAAGGTCTTTAGTAACATGTCTGATCTCAAGAAACACCAGAGGACCCATACTGGGGAAAAGCCGTATCAGTGTTCTCAGTGTGTAAAGGTCTTTAGCCAAATAGGTACTCTCAAGAGGCACCAGAGGATCCACGGTTCTGATGTGCTGCCCTGATAATACTTGATAAAGTTTTAACTTTCTTTAAAAGTTAAATGAATTGTAAACAAAATGTCATGAACATGATTACGGCTAATTTCTTCATGCCTGAAGCATGTGTTGGGATAGAGATTGAAACCTAAGTTTTTCAAGTGTGTGATGGTGTTGAGGAGGGGTGTGTGTGCTTGTATACAAACTACAATCTATAAGCATTTACTAGCGCATGTACAAGTAAAAGTAGTGTATGCATCAGCTGTCTAGATATGAGGCCATAAACAGATCATCATGTGAAGGCTGTGAGCTTGGCAACAGCTGAAATATGTGTTGAGTCTCGGGGCGAAATAGTGCTTCTTCTTTGGTGTTGACCCTTGGTCTGACAGTAGAAGGTGTTAATCTCCAGGCCCACCTGGAATGGGTCACACTAAATACATAACAGTGACTTTAAAGACACATGGTCCCAAAAACATTCAGTTCTTCACCTCTTAGAGCTCAGCTTCACACATACAGCTCAGGAACAGAGTCACACAGGTAACAACCAGATTTACTCCAAGAGGTCCTTTGCTTGAAGCAGTTATAAGGAGTTCTGTTTCAAAATGACCTAAAAGGAATGCAAAAACCTAGCAAACACCACCAACAGCCCAGTTGACACCGATAGAAGCTTGCCAACACACTTACTGGTGTCTTTTGGCAGTATAGCTAACAATGTCATGCTGTGAAAGCTTTTCTTCCATGACCATATGCTATCAAAATGAATTTGAGGATGGTACCAAAACTAGTTGCCTATACAGCCATAGCTCAAAAAGTGTTAAATTGTTGCATAATGTTTTTTTTTTTAACTTTAACTGTAATTCTAACTCTAAAATCCACAAGGGCATAAACTACATATGTGTTGTGTCCATTGATGTATTGCATTGTTCTATGCATTCACAGGTGTAGTATGGTGTGATATGCACTTGCGAGTACAGACACTAGGGGCGCTAGTACTAGCGGAAGCGTCTTGTTGAATGTACTGTATGAAGTTAAGAGACTGAGTAAACTACGCTCTCTGTTCCTTATGCTTCGTGTGTGTTAATGTCTTCTGAAACAACACCACAATATGAAACACAATGGGGAACATGGTCACACTTTATTCCTCAAACTCTGGCACAAGTTTGACCTATCATTAGGGCCCAAACCCGGAAAAGTTGTGAACTATTATTAGGGAGCATCACTTCCACATCCTCTCTCTCTCTCTCTGTGTGTCTGTCTGTGTGTGCCATATGGTTTTGAAGGGACCGGCATTTGAGATTTGATAGTTAATAAGGATATGCCATAGTCAATAATTCAATGTCTCTTATACCTAGTTATAAATGTTACTTTTATTTTGATTTAACTAGCATATAAGCATTCCTGGGTGAATATACCTTGGGTTGACCTGGGGAGTGAGGTGTGATAATAGCTCTCACCTTCCCCCCCAAGTCAACACAAAGAGCCTTGTCTCTAGGGACTATTTGAATAGACAGTAACACCCCTAAATTCAGTGTATTTAATAGACTGTCCTTGGATGAATATTTAGATATGCTGAGGTGAAGCGCTGTGAGGGAGTGTGGATCTTCAAGTCTCTGTCTCACAGTGGTCGGCCACCATTGTTCAAGAATAAACCTGAACCATGACTGACAAACCTAAGAACTGAATCTTCAATATATGGTATAAAACTAATTACCATTAGTTTCTGTTTCAAAATAGCTCCAAAGATGAGAACTTTGATCAAACCTCTTCCCACACGCAGAGCATTCATGAAGGTTCTCCCCAGTGTGGAATCTCTGAAGTCAGTACAGTACACACAAAGACTGCTCTTCCCACATTCAGAACAGACAAAAGGCTTCTCTCCAGTATGAACTCAAAGACAGCTCTTCCCACATTCAGAACAGACAAAAGGCTTCTCTCCAGTATGAACTCAAAGACAGCTCTTCCCACATTCAGAACAGACAAAAGGCTTCTCTCCAGTATGAACTCAAAGACAGCTCTTCCCACATTCAGAACAGACAAAAGGCTTCTCTCCAGTATGAACTCATGGACTGGAAGTGTGGGTGAGGAGTGAGTTCACCTCTGATGAATCTTCAGTGTGCCTTTCTGAATGAATCCTTTCCTCAAAGAGCGTTGGTAAGGTTGCCCTCACCTGTGGTTGATCTGATGGCTGGTTGCACCTCTGATGACTCTTCAGTGTGCCTTTCTGAATGAATCCTTTCCTCAAAGACCGTTGGTAAGGTTGCCCTCACCTGTGGTTGATCTGATGGCTGGTTGCACCTCTGATGAATCTTCAGTGTGCCTTTCTGAATGAATCCTTTCCTCAAAGACCGTTGGTAAGGTTGCCCTCACCTGTGGTTGACCTGATGGCTGGTTGCACCTCTGATGACTCTTCAGTGTGCCGTTCTGAATGAATCCTTTCCTCAAAGAGCGTTGGTAAGGTTGCCCTCACCTGTGGTTGATCTGATGGCTGGTTGCACCTGTGGGTTTTGGGGAAGCTTTTCCCACATGTAGAGGACTACTACAGATTTTCTCCAAAGTGAATCCTGTGATGAACCTTTAGCTGTTACTGTGAGATTTCTAAAATCATGAGCATTTGCCTATTTGTGTTATTTCATGTTGGATAAGATCTTAGGGTGCAGGGAATCTCTTGTCACTTGCACTGCACTGATTGGGGCATTTCTCCTGTATGTGTCTTTCAATACTTGACGCATTTGATTAAAAGCCGTTCCACAGCGAAAAGCCTAGTAGGCCATTTCACCTGTGTGTATTCTCTGATTAACCTAAAACTCTTCATCAATTAAATTCTTCATGCAAAGTCAATTTTTTTTGGTGTGAATAATAATACTAATGATAATGGACAAATACATCCAAATGAAGTAAAAAATCGTCAAGGGAAAAATATAATACAATAAACGGACATACCTTTCAGCCAAACCATTATGTAATGTACCTAATGAAACAAGAAAAACAACAATAAATGTTAATGTTTTATTCATTATTTACAGTTATGTGGTATTATCTCTCAATATGTGGCAGGAGAGTAGACACTAGGAGATTAGGTCTATGTATTCACCTATTTGCCCTAGGAGTGATTTTATCTTCTCTTTTCATTTTTATAAACCCAGAGCAAATATCTTCTGTTCTTGAGAGGTAGGTTTCCCTGATGTTGTTGTATTTATTACATTCTGTCAGGAAAAGAAACTCATCCTCCACTACCCGATTACTACAGTGAGTGCAGAGTCTGTTTCCTCGAGGTAGCCATGTTTGTCTGTGTACCCTTTTGACAATGACAATGCTTTGTTCCCTACCATCCTTTCTGTGCACCCCCACCCCGCCCCGAGACTCAACACATATTTAAGCTGTTGCCAAGCTCACAGCCTTCACATGATGATCTGTTTATGGCCTCAAATCTAGACAGCTGATGCATACACTACTTTTACTTGTACATGCGCTACTAGAGGCTTGTAGATTGAAGTTTGTATACAAGCACACACACCCCTCCTCAACACCATCACACACTTGAAAAACTTAGGTTTCAATCTCTATCCCAACACATGCTTCAGGCATGAAGAAATTCGCCGTAATCATGTGCATGACATGTTGTTTAAAACTCATTTAACCAAAGACATTTAAAGAAAGTAAAAACTTTATCAAGTATTATAAGGGCAGCACATCAGAACCGTGGATCCTCTGGTGTCTCTTGAGATGACCTATTTGGCCAAAGGCTCTTCCGCACTGAGAACACTGATACGGCTTTTCCCCAGTATGGGTCCTCTGGTGTGTCTTGAGATAATCATTTGTACTAAAGGCCTTCCCACACTGAGAACACTGATACGGCTTTTCCCCAGTATGGATCCTCTGGTGTGTCTTGAGATTACCTATTTCGCTAAAGGCCTTTTCACACTGAGAACACTGATACGGCTTTTCCCCAGTATGGATCCTCTGGTGTGTCTTGAGATTAGACATGTGACTAAAGACCTTCCCACACTGAGAACACTGATACGGCTTTTCCCCAGTATGGGTCCTCTGGTGTTTCTTGAGATCAGACATGTTACTAAAGACCTTTACACACTGAGAACACTGATACGGCTTTTCCCCAGTATGGATCCTCTGGTGTGTCTTGAGATGACCTATTTGGCTAAAGGCCTTTCCACACTGAGAACACTGATACGGCTTTTCCCCAGTATGGGTCCTCTGATGTGTCTTGAGAGGACCTATTTGGCTAAAGGCCTTTTCACACTGAGAACACTGATAAGGCTTTTCCCCAGTATGGATCCTCTGGTGTTTTTTGAGATTACCTATTGTACTAAAGGCCTTTCCACACTGAGAACACTGATACGGCTTTTCCCCAGTATGGATCCTCTGGTGTGTCTTGAGATGACCTATTGTACTAAAGGCCTTTTCACACTGAGAACACTCGTGTGGTTTTTTCCCAGTATGTGTCATCATTTGCTCGGTTAGGTGTGAGGAATTGGGACTCTCTTTGTTTCTTTTTTCCTCAGAATTCCAACTCTTGTTAGATTGGATCCTTTGAATGTCTCCTGTAATATTTTAAGAAGAAAAAAATGAAACAATAAATTCTCTCTTCTCCTCTTTCTGATTTGCAATTTCTACAATACTGGCACATATATTTGATATGTATTTTGATATATTGGTTATTTGTTAGAAATGTACATCACTTGGAAGTGACTTAAGATAGAAGTGTCTACCAGAAGCTTGAATATAAATGTAAACAGAGATACACACACATGAATAACAGAGCTTCAGAACAAATGATTACAGACACTTTCTCTCCTTTGAATGCAGCAGACTACAGGTAGTATCCCATAAGTAAGGTATTCACAGTTCTATGTTCTCTCAATAGGTCTCATATTGTGAAGCACAAGTTAGCCATTCTCTAAAATTCAAGTAATGTATATATATACAGTACCAGTCAAAAGTTTGGACACACCTTTAATTTTTTTGAGACGTGTTTTTTTTACTTTTATTATTTTCTACATTGTAGATTAATACTGAAGACAATTCAACTACGAAAGAACACATATGGAGTGATATACTGAACAAAAAAAGTGTTATCTACCATTTAGAAAATAAAAAAATTAATGAAAAAACTTCTCAAAAAATGAGAAGGTGTGTCCAAACTTTTGACTGGTACTGTATATAACACATAACAATAAACAAGCAACTTACTTGTAGGTGAAGAGTCAAAGTCATCATATTTCCTTAAATCAAATTCTTCTTCAACTTTGATTTCCATTGGTGAATACTTTTCTTCTTTCAAAGTCACGATGGGTGACGTGTTCATTTCAGTCTTGCATTCACAATCCATTACAGGCTTTTCTTCCACTGTCTTACATGTAGACAGATACTCTTGTAGGAAATCATCAAATTCTTCTTCTTTTATCTCCTGCTTCACTGAAGTGGGCAGTTGTGTTGGTTCAGTAAATACAGACATTTCAGACTTCAGTTCTGTTTTGGAATAAAAAGCTTGGTCAAACTATCCTTGGTGAATTACTGTATACTCCCAGAGCATCACAGTGCCAGCCTTTAAAAGGTGAGTGTATTAATCTGACTCCACGCTGTGGGGTTAATATAATGCTTCTTCTGCCTGACCTATTATCTTCCTGGATTCAATCCTAGCCAATCAGGTGCAGGAGCTTTTGAAATGCAAACTAGCATGACAAAGGGTTATGGGCAGCAATTACACGTCAATGAGAACCGTTTACACTTCTGATGGCCATAGCTCAGCCTGCAGAAACTCCACAAAGGAGTGTAGTAGGGGGCTGGGGGTTGAACTGAAATGTGATGGGGAAGGAGAGTGAAGATGGGGGTGGGCTGGTAAACTGAAGGAATGTTCCATTCTGTCAAAGCTTGTTTATACTCTATGTATAGGTGAGTATTTATTTAGCATGTGTGTTTTGTGTGTGTGTGTGTGTGTGTGTGTGTGTGTATTATATTGATATAAGGATAGAGAGGAAGTTTAATATCAGACCTTGCATACCAGTGTGAAGCTCCACTTAAAAAATAATGTAAATAAATAGAATTCATGGGACCTAAAAAACTATTTTTTTGCGGGTACACAGGACATTATCATTTGCACCAGAATCCCAGACATTTACCCTAGTTAATTCTGAATACTTTACTTTTCATCTGTTTTTGCCTTACTGTGGATGGCAGTGGTGCATCCAGCTCAACTACGATTTAAGGGTTTTGACCTTATATGATAATGTATCTTACTTTTAAAAATGCCACAAGAGCATATGCAACTCACATTATTAATAATAGCTTCATTCTTGGCAGTACTCCAAAAAAAGAAAAAACATTGACGAAATGCAAAAGTTTTACAAAGCAACTCATTCTCAACATGAAGCTTTTAGAAGTGCTATGTCTGATGTGGTCATTGGCCATCAGGGTCTTAGCAGAGCCTGCCTCCAGTGCTCCCCTGCAGTGCATTTTCAGCCATGGTGGCATCATACTACATCCTCATTGGACACTAATTTCTCACACACTTTTGTCCAATTAGATTGTTTGTAGATGTAACGCTTCATCCCGAGATAGTGGTATGTTTATACTGAAATCCGTACTGTTATTTTAAAAATATGCTGTTTAATCAGCATTTGAGATTCTGATTTTGAGATTTGCATTTGAGATTTGTCAGGCAATGGTTTCTGTAGGAGCCAAATTAACCTTTATGTTGACTCTTATGTTATCTCTCTTTATTAGTATGTGCAAGTGTGTGTGTGTGTAAGAATGGATGAGTGACACTATGGCCGTAGGTGTTTTTACCCCCATCTAGAGGACACCTGAACTTTACCTGAGAGGCTGAAGGTGGAGCCCAAGGGGGAAAGGCCTTAAAATCCAGCAGCCAGAGCATCTGGGCGTGGCTGAGGAAGGCAACAGTTTTTTGACCGTGTGCCAGGACGTTTGCAAAGGAAGCATGTGCTTCACGAAAGACTCTTTAGTTTAATATCTTTTATTTTCAACAACTTGTTATCCACCATTCTACAATAAACGGTCAAAGGGACCAACTGGACTCACCTCTACTTCTCATCTTTCCTACACGCGTCAGAACCAAATCCATCTCAGCCACCCGTGGTAGGCAATTAGAAATTGCTGCTACATTTAGTCAAAAAACTACCTTGGATGGATGTACTTTGAAGAAAGCAGCATTGGATACTGGAACAAAGGGAGTGTGAATTCAAGGGCATGTGCCACTCTGGAGTGGAAGGTTGAATCCAAGTGAATCCGCAGCAATCGGTATGTTTACGAAAAAACTTTGAAAGGAATCTTGTTTATTGTTTTAAGAAGAATCACTTTTGTGGATTATTGAGTTATATTTTTGAAGAAAAAGGACTTTTAAGTTTGTCAAGTTGAGAAAAGAGGTTCAGTTTCCAATATGGCGGACCATGCGGTTACTTCTGTTGACTCTGAAAAGCAAAAAGAAATGTTTGAGTTAGAAAATAAGAAGAAAGAAGCAAAACAAGTTAGAAAGAATAAATTGGCTGCTTTGACTCGCAAAATGAATAAGATGAGGGAACTCATGTCTGATCCAGCAAACCTGGAGCAAGTAAAGGAGAACCTACAAAAATATACAGAGGTGTTGGAGGAGTTTGATGAATTGCACAAACAATATCAAGAGCTTCTGTCAAAGGATGAATGTGTTACAGACACAGGACAGTGGTATGAACCGAAGAGGATTGTTATTGAGGAGTTTAGGACAGGGGCTGATGAATGGATTAAATCCTGTCCTGTAGTTGCACCTCCAACAGAGAAGGAAGATGAAATTAGTCCCAAGGGCAGCATCTCTTCAGTTAGTAGGGGATCTAAAAGTTCAAGATCAAGTTCATCTTCAGCTCGTCTGGTAGCACAGGCTGAAAGGGCAGCACTTTTAGCCAAGGCTGCTACTATGAAAGAAAGGCATGCTTTAGAAGAAAAAGAACAACTTTTATCCAAGGAAAGAGAAGAAATTAGAAGGCAAATGGAGACTTTGAATTTTGAGGCTGAATTGTCTGCTACAAATGCCAAGCTTGCAGTGTATGCTGGTGCTGAGGAGCAAGTGGCTTCTACCCCAGCTGATGGCATGAACGCGTACTTCGAGGAAAGGAACCTGGAACTCGCTAACATGGACACACTGCAACAAGTGGCTCTCACAACCAACATGCTTGAAGAAAGGATTGTTCGACCAAAGGATAGAGCGAAACACGTACCGTTGTTTCAAGCAAGCAGCAGACAAGGTGAACTGGGTGACCATATAGGACATTGGTTACTCCAGGAAACCCCAGAGGTCGTAGGTCCAGCTCAAAGGTCACAGTCTGCATTGAATCTGCAGGCAGATCGTGCAACTCGAGGTAATGCTGTTTTGAAACCTATTAAGGAGAAAGCCATTGATCACTCTGACAAAGTTGAGCTCAGTACAGAATACAGACCGCTGGTTGATGATCTTGTAATCTCCCAGGCAGGTCCTATGCTGCCTGAACAAGAGCAGGTCAGGTCGTTACAGGACAATGTAGCTCCCAGTAATCTAATTGCGATCTTGAATAGACAAAACGAAATCACGTGTATGCTTCTTAGACAGCAGCAATTATCTACATTGCCACCTAAAAGGGTTACTGTCTTTGATGGAGATATCTTAGAGTTTAGGTCATTTATGAACTCCTTTGAACATAACATTGGGCCTCATTCTCGAACGCAGTTAAGAAGAATTTAAGAGGAATTTAAGAGGAATTTAAGAGGAATTGGATTTAGGACAACATTTGGCATTCATGAAAGTTTTCTCATCTGGGATTTGCTCTGAACTTCAGAAGACTTTCCGAACTCGAAATAGCAGTCGTAACTCGGCCAGAGTTTTCTCAAATGCGATTCCTTAAAAAACCACAAGATGGCCCCGTGGGCCATCTTGTGGTTTTTTGAGGAATCGCATTTAAGAAAACTCTCCGTGTTAATGAATTTGTGAGAAATCGTTGGTGATTGCGTTCACATCAACTCTACAGATCCTCGGATTAAAGTATCATTAACAATTACGTTTCACATGTAGGCCTATAGTCATGATTCTACGAGGCACCGTGATGTCATAAAATAAATAAAAGGACTACACCGGAATGCTGCGCTCGTCTAGTGAGCGTCGTTTGGCACTGCCGTCTGTGCAAGTACGGCAATCCAGAATTTTCAAGTAGTTCCACGTTGGTGGAACGAACTGCCTAGCACTACCAGAGCAGGCGCGTCCCTCTCTACCTTTAAGAAGCTTTTGAAGACCCAACTCTTCAGAGAGCACCTCCCTTCCTAACTGGTACTTCGACTAGTGCTTAACTTGCACTTATAGCAGTTACATTCCTGCACTTCGTTTTTATTTCCTATTTCGTTTTTCTATTTCTTATGTAAAGTAGTATTTATTGTTACACTAGGTCTCTATTGCTCGTAGCTTGACTGTTCTATCCCTTGTACGTCGCTTTGGACAAAAGTGTCTGCTAAATGACTAAATGTAATGTACACGAACACTGCAAATGTAAGTGAATAAATAAATAAGCACTAAACTCAATCACGTTGATATAGCTATAGTGGAATAGAATGGACACATCTACATCCTGCAACAGTCCATCTCTGCACAGTTCAAGTCATAGACATATATAGTTGAAGTTAGATCTGCGTTTACTCGACGGTGATGCTTTCCGCTTTGACATGACTCGTTTACGAGTTGCTTTCGTGTAGATTCGGTCGATTCCGACTGCACACGTCACTACGGTTGCGTGCCCTTATAAGGAGCTGGCAGGGCGTGTATGTATGCAAATTCAGGAGCACGAGAACACGCTTTCAATTTAAGAAAACTCTTCCGGGGGAGCACAGCCCAGAAAACTTCTGCTGCGTAGGAACACATTTTCAAGCGTGCATGAATTTGGCGGATGTCTTTTGCTTACGTTGTTTTTCCGAAGCCCGTAAGAAACATTTCAGAAGAAACTTCAGAAAATGTTCGAGAATGAGGGCCATTGAGAGTAAAACAGACAATGGACAAGACAGATTGTTTTACCTTGAACAATATACAAAGGGCCAAGCTAGGGATCTAGTAAAAAGCTGTCAGCATATGGATGGAGATCAGGGTTATCTCAGAGCCAAACGCTTATTGCATGAACATTTCGGCAATGAGTATAACATTTCCACCGCTTACATTGAGAAAGCTCTTAGTTGGCCTATCCTGAAGCCTGAAGACCCAAAGGCCTTGAATGAGTATGCTCTGTTTCTGAAAGGATGCTGTAATGCCATGACAAAGCTGGATTACATGGAGGAACTGAATGTTGCCTCTACCTTGAAAGCCTTAGTCATGAAATTACCCTTCAAGTTTAGGGATAAGTGGAGGACTAAAGCTCAGGAGAAACTGGATGGCAACAGCAAGATTACATTTGCAGATCTTGTACAGTTCATTGAGAAACAGGCAAAGATATGTTCCAACCCAGTATTTGGAGATATCCAAGAGTCAGTTGCAAGTAGGAGTAAAAGGCCCGAGGTAAGCAAGCCCATGTTTAGGCCCAAGGTTACTTATGCAGCTAATGTGGCAGCAGTAACCACTCCAGTGACTTCAAATATGGACAGTGATGTCAAATCCCCATGCCTCTGCTGTGATGGTGCTCACAGTCTAGAGCACTGCTCTGACTTCAAGAAGAAAACACACAGGGAAAAGTTGAATCTTTTACAGGAAAAGGCACTCTGTTTTGGATGCTTGCGTACAGGACACAGAAGCAAAGACTGCCATGCAGGGCGTCTGTCATGCAACATCTGCAACCGAATCCATCCCAGTGTGCTTCACATCAACTTCCAGGTCAAAGGTGAGACCATAAAGTCAGCAGAGCCACCAGAGAACATCAAAGAGGTGAAGTCCAATGTTTGTCGGCATAATGGGGCCGGGAACTCTAAATGTGCACTTTCAATCTTACCTGTTCAAGTGAAGTCTGTGAAAGGCAACAGGATCATTCAAACTTATGCTTTTCTCGATCCGGGCAGTTCAGCAACATTCTGCACGGAGAGGCTGGCGCAGAAATTGAGCCTGGAAGGGAAACCAACAACTGTTTTGCTAAAAACAATGTCACAAGAACGGCCTGTCAAGAGCACGTTGGTGTCAGGTCTAGAAGTGAGCGAACTCGAAGGCAACAACTTCCTTCCTTTACCTGAAGTCTTCACTCAAAGGTCTATGCCGGTGACAAAGGACGACATCCCAACACAGGCGGATTTAAGGAAATGGCCTTATATCAGTGAAGTCCAATTACTCCAAATAGACTCTGGCATTGATTTACTCATTGGCATGAATGCAGCAAATTTGATGGAACCCTGGCAGGTGATCAACTCACAAGAAGATGGGCCCTATGCTGTAAGAACCCTACTAGGATGGGTAGTCAATGGTCCATTGGGAGGATGCAGTAAAGGTGTGGACAAGGCCACCGTGACTGCTAATAGGATCTCCCTGGTTAACCTGCAAGAACTTCTGGTGAGTCAATACAACACTGATTTCAATGAGAGAGTCTATGATGAAAAAAGTGAAATGTCAGTAGATGACAAGAAGTTCTTGAACATTGCCAATGCATCTGTTAAAGTGATAGAGGGTCACTACTGCATTAACTTACCTTTTAAAGCTGATAAGGTGACAATGCCTAACAACCGTGTGAGTGCAGAGAGCTTCATGAGAAATCAAAGATTGATCTGTGGACCAGAGTTCCTCTGGTCATCAGAAGAGGATTGGCCAAATGAACCAATAGACAGGAGTCAGCTTTGTACGGATGACCAAGAGGTCAGAAAATCTGTAACAGTTAATTCCATCATGCAGACATGTGAGGAAAGGCCCACAGACAAGTTACTCAATTACTTTTCAGATTGGCTGAAGTTGAGAGTAGCTGTTGCATGGATAATGAAGGTGAAGGATGCATTGAGGCACTTGGTGCAGAAAAGAAAGGACTCAAAGGACGACTGTAAGTATCAAAGGGCAACCAGAATAAACACAAGGTCTGTCAAGATTAGCATGAAAGAATCAATAACAGTTGAAGATCTAAAAGGAGCAGAAAATGCAATACTTACCTATGTGCAGAGACAAAGTTTCCCACAGGAAATCAGCATGCTGCAAGAGGGAGCATCCTGTGTGAGAAAAGGCAGCAGCATCTACAGACTGGATCCGATGCTGGATGGTGGCATTCTCAGAGTGGGTGGGCGTCTGAGGAGATCAGCAATGCCAGAGGAAAGGAAACACCCTGCCATTCTGGCCAAAGACCACCACGTGTCCACTCTGATCCTGCGCCACATCCATGCTCAAACTGGACATGGAGGAAGGAACCATATGCTATCCCAGGTACGAAAAACATACTGGATTGTAAATGCAAACACTGCTGCACGGAAGGTTCTCTCTCACTGTGTGACTTGCAGAAAGAACAGAGGAAAACCTGGTGAACAAAAGATGGCTGATCTGCCAGGTGAAAGACTTGTCACAGACTTGCCACCATTCACGAACGTTGGTCTTGACTACTTCGGCCCTTTTGAGGTGAGAAGGGGCAGGAGCATGCTGAAAAGGTATGGCGTCATCTTTACCTGCATGACCAGCCGAGCAGTACATCTGGAGGTGGCCTGTTCTTTAACCACAGACTCGTGCATCAATGCCATCAGACGTTTTTTGTGTCGAAGAGGCCCAGCACAACACATGAGATCCGATCATGGCACTAACCTTGTAGGTGCAGAGAGAGAGCTGAGAGAAGCACTTCAAGCCATGGAACACAGAAAGATCCAACAAACTCTAAGGAAGGAGGGAGTTCAGTGGAGCTTCAATCCCCCCACTGCCTCTCACCATGGTGGGTTCTGGGAACGCCTCATCCGAATGGTAAGGCATGTCCTATGTTCAGTATTGAAGCAGCAAACTTTAGATGATGAAGGCCTAACCACAGTTTTCTGTGAAGTTGAGGCAATTCTCAACAGCCGGCCTATAACAAAAGTATCTGATGACCCACAAGATTTAGAAGCCCTAACTCCAAATCACATACTTCTGTACAGAACTAACCCACTTCTGCCCCCTGGAGTCTTTTCAAGTTCTGACCTTTACCACAGAAGACGCTGGAGACAGGTCCAGTATATAGCCGAGCTATTCTGGAAGAGATGGCTGCTAGAATACCTCCCTCTCCTCCAGGAAAGACAAAAGTGGTCAAGAACCAGAAGAAACTTCGTCCCAGGCGACATTGTACTAATAGCAGATAACAACGCTCTTCGCAGCTCCTGGCTACTGGGAAGAGTCTTAGAGGCCAAGCCTGATGCCAGAGGCCATGTCCGTGTGGTGAAGCTGCAAACTAGGACGAGTGTACTGGAGAGGCCAGTGTCCAAAATCTGTTTACTGCTCGAGGGTGATGACTGTAAGGTAAAACCATGAACGCCGAAAGAGTTCAAGATAAGTGAATTTATTCACTTTGAGTTTATATTTTGAGATCATTATAAGATTGCCTAATGATTGAAAATACCTAAACTGCGAATAGAAATGGCTCCTTTGTAATGTAAATAATTGTCTTTGCCTCTACAAACACAATTAGGGGCCGGTATGTAGGAGCCAAATTAACCTTTATGTTGATACTTATGTTATCTCTCTTTATTAGTATGTGCAAGTGTGAGTGTGAGTGTGTAAGAATGAATGAGTGACACTATGGCCGTAGGTGTTTTTACCCCATCTAGAGGACACCTGAACTTTACCTGAGAGGCTGAAGGTGGAGCCCAAGGGGGAAAGGCCTTAAAATCCAGCAGCCAGAGCATCTGGGCGTGGCTGAGGAAGGCAACAGTTTTTTGACCGTGTGCCATGACGTGTGCAAAGGAACCATGTGCTTTACGAAAGACTCTTTAGTTTAATATCTTTTATTTTATTTCCAACAACTTGTTATCCACCATTCTACAATAAACGGTCAAAGGGACCAACTGGACTCACCTCTACTTCTCATCTTTCATACACGCGTCAGAACCAAATCCATCTCAGCCACCCGTGCTAGGCAATTAGAAATTGCTGCTACAACCAGGATAGATTTAAAATGTATTTGATGAAGATAGAATAAATCTACAAAGGGAGGAATATGTAGTATAGCTAAGGAAACGCGAACTACGGAAGCCAGGAGAGGAGACCGCGAAAGTACAGAGATAAGTCACATGTATGTTAGACGAACAGAGTTGACAATAAAAGAAGTTAATGACAACCAGTTTCTTTATTGGACAACACAACAATGTACATCACATGTTGTTTAAAAGTAATCTAACCAAACACATTTAAAGAAATTATACTTTGTCAAGTATTATCAGGGCAGCACATCAGAACTGTGGATAGTCTGGTGTCTCTTGAGATTACCTATTATACTAAATGCCTTTCCACACTGAGGACACTGATACGGCTTTTCCCCAGTATGGATCCTTTGGTGTGTCTTTAAATGATCATTTGTACTAAATGCCTTCCCACACTGAGAACACTGATACGGCTTTTCCCCAGTATGGATCCTCTGGTGTCTCTTGAGAGCAGACATGTGGCTAAAGACCTTCCCACACTCTGAACAGTGATGTGGATTTTCTCCCGAGTGTGTGATCTGATGGGTGGTGAGACATGATTTCCTCTTGAAACTCATCCCACAAGTAGTGCACTGATACGGCTTTTCCCCAGTATGGATCCTCTGGTGTGTCTTGAGAGAAGACATGTGACTAAAGGCCTTTCCACACTGAGAACACTGATACGGCTTTTCACCAGTATGGATCCTCTGGTGTCTCTTGAGGCTAGAAGTGTCCTTAAAGGAGTTTCCACACTGAGAACACTCATGTGGCTTTTCACCAGTATGGATCCTCTGGTGTATCTTGAATTGAGATATATGACCAAAGGCCTTCCCACACTGAGAACACTTATACGGCTTTTTCCCAGTATGGATCCTATGGTGTCTCTTGAGAGTAGACATGTGACTAAAGACCTTTCCACACTGAGAACACTCGTGTGGCTTTTTTCCAGTATGTGTCATCATCTGCTCGGTTAGGTGTGAGGAATTGGGACTCTCTTTGTTTCTTTTTTCCTCAGAATTCCAACTCTTGTTAGATTGGATCCTTTGAATGTCTCCTGTAATATTTTAAGAAGAAAAAAATGAAACAATATATTCTCTCTTCTCCTCTTTCTGGTTTGCAATTTCTACAATACTGGCACATATATTTGATATGTATTTTGATATATTGGTTATTTGTTAGAAATATACATCACTTGGAATTGACTTTGGATAAAAGTGTCTACCAAGAGCCTAAATGTAAATATAAACAGAGATACACACACATAAATAACAGAGCTTCAGAACAAATGATTACAGACACTTTCTCTCCTTTGAATGCAGCAGACTACAGGTAGTATCCCATAAGTAAGGTATTCACAGTTCTCTGTTCTCTCAATAGGTCTCATAGTGTGAAGCACAAGTTAGCCATTCTCTAAAATACAAGTATTGTATATATATATAAATAACACATTACAATAAACAAGCAACTTACTTGTAGGTGAAGAGTCAAAGTCATTATATTTCCTTAAATCAAATTCTTCTTCAACTTTGATTTCCATTGGTGAATACTTTTCTTCTTTCAAAGTCATGATAGGTGACGTGTTCATTTCAGTCTTGCATTCACAATCCATTCCATGCTTTTCTTCCACTGTCTTACATGTAGACAGATACTCTTGTAGGAAATCATCAAACTCTTCTTCTTTTATCTCCGGCTTCACTGAAGTGGGCAGTTGACTTGGTTCAGTAAATCCAGACATTTAAGACTTCAGTTCTGTTTTGGAAAAAAAAACTTGGTCAAACTATCCTTGGTATACTTACACTTACAGTATGCTTCCAGAGCATCACAGTGCCAGCCTTTAAAAGGTGAGTTTATTAATCTGACTCCACGCTGTGGGGTTAATATAATGCTTCTTCTGCCTGACCTATTATCTTCCTGGATTCAAACCTAGCCAATCGGGTGCAGGAGCTTTTGAAATGCAAATTAGCATGACAGAGGGTTATGGGCAGGAATTACAGGTCAATGAGAACCGTTTACACCTCTGATAGTCTTCAGGTGGGCATGGCCATACCTCAGCCTGCAGAAACTCCACAAAGGAGTGTAGTAGGGGGCTGGGTGTGAACTGAAATGTGATGGGGAAGGAGAGTGAAGATGGGGGTGGGCTGGTAAAGTGAAGGAAGCTTCCATTCTGTCTAAGCTTGTTAATACTCTATGCATAGGGGAGTATTTATTTACCATGTCTGTTTTGTGCGTGTGTCTATCATACTGATATAAGGATAGAGAGGAAGTTTAATATCAGATACATACATACCAGTGTGAAGCTCCACTTAAAAAATAATTTAAAAAAATAGAATTCATGGGACCTAAAAAACTAATTTTTTGCGGGTACACAGGACATTATCATTTGCACCAGAATCCCAGACATTTACCCCCGTTAATTCTGAATATTTTACTTTTCATCTGTTTTTGCCTTACTGTGGATGGCAGTGGTGCGTCCAGCTCAACTACAATTTAAGGGGTTTGACCTCATATGATAATGTATCTTACTCTAAAAATACCACAAGAACATATGCAACTCACATTAATAATAATAGCTTCATTCTTGGCAGTACTCCAACAAAAAAAAACATTGACGAAATGCAAAAGTTTTACAAAGCAACTCATTCTCAACATGAGGCTATCAGCAGTGCTATGTCTGATCTGGTCATTGGCCATCAGGGTCTTAGCAGTGCCTGCCTCCAGTGCTCCCCTGCAGTGCATTTTCAGCCACTATGGCTTCTTACTACGTTCTCATTGCACACTTATGTCTCACACACTTTTGTCCAATTCGATTTTTTGTAGATGTAACGCTTCATCCCGAGATAGTGGTATGTTTATACTGAAATCCTTACTGTTAATTTGAAAATATGCTGTTTAATCAGCATTTGAGACTCTGATTTTGAGATTTGCATTTGAGATTTGTCAGGCAATGGTTTCACAAGTAGATCCATCAACTTCTCTGATTAGAAGGAAGAAAGTCTCAGTTTAAGTACCCTTGGTCTGACAGTAGAAGGTGTTAATCTCCAGGCCCACCTGACATGGGTCACACTAAATAACAGTGACTTTAGAGACACATGGTCCCAAAAACATTCAGTTCTTCTCCTCTTAGAGCTCAGCTTCACACATACAGCTCAGGAACAGAGTCACACATGTAACAACCAGATATACTTCAAGAGGTTCTTTGCTTAAAGCAGCAATAAGGAGTTCTGTTCCAAAACGACCTAAAAGGGAGGCAAAAACCTTGCAAACACCACAAACAGCCCAGTTGACACTGATAGAAGCTTGCCAACACACTAACTGGTGTCTTTTGGCAGTATAGCTAACAATGTCATGCTGTGAAAGCTTTTCTTCCAATTTTGCAGGGTTTTCTAGCCCGGTATACAGACCTACACAGTGCTTATCCTGGATGGCTAATTGGAAAGACACAGGTGTTAATCTGTCCTTCACATGACCATATGCTATCAAAATGAATTTGAGCATGGTGCCAAAACTGATTGCCTATAAATCCATACCTCTAAAAGTCTCAAATGGTTGCATAATGTTACTTTAACTTTCATTCTAACTCTAAGATCCACAAGGGCATAAACTACATATGAATCATAAGGTATTGTTTCTGATTTTCATTCCACCACACCTTATTCTTCAAACCCTGGCACAAGTGTGACCTATCATTAGGGCCCAAACCCAGTACACAAGTTGTGACCTATTATTAGGGAGCATCACTTCCACATCCTTTCTCTCTCTCTTTCTGTGTGTGTGTGTGTGTGTGTGTGTGTGTGTGTGTGTGTGTGTTTGTGTGTGTGTGTGTGTGTGTGTGTGTATGCCATATGTTTTCTGTTTCAATATAGCTCCAAAGATGAGAACTTTGAGCAAACCTCTTCCCACACGCAGAGCATTCATGAGGGTTCTCCCCAGTGTGGATTATCTGAAGTCAGTACAGAACACACCTGTGGTTGATCTGATGGCTGGTTGCACTTGTGGGTTTTGGGGAAGCTTTTCCCACATGTAGAGGACTACTACAGATTTTCTCCAAAGTGAATCCTGTGATGAACCTTTAGCTGTTACTGTAAGATTTCTAAAATCATGAGCATTTGCCTATTTGTGTTATTTCATGTTGGATAAGATCTTAGGGTGCAGGGAATCTCTTGTCACTTGCACTGCACTGATTGGGGCATTTCTCCTGTATGTATCTTTCAATACTTCTTCACATGTGGTCTTCCTAACGAGCCTGCCGGCATGCGTGATGAAACCACTACAGATGATCCAGCACGCGACGGTACATCTGGTGTTCAACCAACCAAAGAGGGCACACGTCACCCGGCTTCTCATTGAGCTCCATTGGCTGCCTGTAGGTGCTCGCATTAAGTTCAAGTCACTTATGCTTGCTTACAGAGTGATTGATTGTTCTGCTCCCACCTACTTAAATGTCCGTGTAAGGGCAAATGTTACACCCAGGATGCCGCGCTCGCCTCATGAGTGTCGTTTAGCACTGCCGTCTGTGCAAGTACGTCAATCCAGACTATTCTCATTTGTAGTTCCACGTTGGTAGAATGAACTCCCTAGCACTACCAGAGCAGGGGCGTCCCTCTCTACCTTTAAGAAGCTCTTGAAGACCCAACTCTTCAGAGAGCACCTCCCATCCTAAACTTGCACTTCGACTAGTACTTAACTTGCACTTACAGCAGTTACATTCCTGCACTTCTTTTTTCTATTTCTTATGTAAAATAGTATTTATTTTTACACTAGGTCTCTATTGCTCGTTGCTTGACTGTTCTCTCCCTTGTTTGGACAGAAGAGTCTACTAAATGACTAAATGTAAATGTAATGATTAAAAGCCGTTCCACACTGAAAACCCTCGTAGGCCTTTTCACCTGTGTGTATGCTCTGATTAACATAAAACTCTTCATCAATTCAATTCTGATCTATCAGTCTTATTCATGTAAAGAAGGTTTTTTTTTATGTGTGTAATAGTGTTTATAATAATAATAATAATAATAATAATAATAATAATGATAATGGACAAACAAATGAAGTAAAAAATCGTCAAAGGAAAAATATTTAAAAATAAACTGAAAAACCTTTCAGTAAAAAATGTGATTTTTCTTCTCTTTTTATTTTTATAAACCCAGAGCAAATATCTTCTGTTCTTGAGAAGTAGGTTTCCCTGATGTTGTTGTACTTATTACATTCTGTCAGGAAAAGAAACTCATCCTCCACTACCCGATTACTACAGTGAGTGCAGAGTCTGTTTTCTCGAGGTAGCCATGTTTGTCTGTGTACCCTTTTGACAATGACAATGCTTTGTTCCCTCCCACCCTTTCTGTGCACCCCCACCCCGCCCCGAGACTCAACACATATTTCAGCTGTTGCCAAGCTCACAGCCTTCACATGATGATCTGTTCATGGCCTCATATCTAGACAGCTGATGCATACACTACTTTTGCTTGTACATGCACTAGTAGATGCTTGTAGATTGTAGTTTGTATACAAGCACACACACCCCTCCTCAACACCATCACACACTTGAAAAACTTAGGTTTCAATCTTTACCCCAACACATGCTTCAGGCATGAAGAAATTAGCCGTAATCATGTTCATGACATTTTGTTTAAAATGAATTAAACCAAAGACATTTAAAGAAAGTAAAAACTTTATCAAGTATTATAAGGGCAGCACATCAGAACCGTGGATCCTCTGGTGTCTCTTGAAAGGACCTATTACAGCTTTTCCCCAGTATGGATCCTCTGGTGTGTCTTGAAATGATGAATTCTGCTAAAGGCCTTCCCACACTGAGAACACTGATACGGCTTTTCCCCAGTATGGATCCTCTGGTGTACCTTGAGAGCAGACATCTGTCTAAAGGCCTTTCCACACTCTGAACAGTGATGTGGCTTTTCTCCAGAGTGTGTGATCTGATGGGAGGTCAGATATGATTTCAACTTGAAACTCATCCCACAAGTAGTGCACAGATATGGCTTTTCCCCAGTATGGGTCCTCTGGTGTCTCTTGAGATGACCTATATGGCTAAAGGCCTTTACACACTGAGAACACTGATACGGCTTTTCCCCAGTATGGATCCTCTGGTGTGTCTTGAGATGACCTATTGTACTAAAGGCCTTTTCACACTGAGAACACGGATACGGCTTTTCTCCAGTATGGGTCCTCTGGTGTGTCTTGAGAGCAGACATGTGACTAAAGACCTTCCCACACTGAGAACACTGATACGGCTTTTCCCCAGTATGGATCCTCTGGTGTGTCTTGAGAGAAGACATGTGACTAAAGACCTTCCCACACTGAGAACACTGATAAGGCTTTTCCCCAGTATGGATCCTCTGGTGTGTCTTGAGAGGACCTATTTGGCTAAAGGCCTTTCCACACTGAGAACACTGATACGGCTTTTCCCCAGTATGGGTCCTCTGGTGTCTCTTGAGAGTACCTATTTGGCTAAAGGCCTTTCCACACTGAGAACACTGATACGGCTTTTCCCTAGTATGGATCCTCTGGTGTAGCTTGAGGCTAGAAGTGTCATTAAAGGAGTTTCCACACTGAGAACACTCATGTGGCTTTTTTCCAGTATGTGTCATCATCTGCTCGGTTAGGTGTGAGCGATTGGGACTTCTGTCTTTGTTTCTATTTTCCTCAGAGTTCCAACTCTTGTTGGATTGGATCCTTTGAATGTCTCCTGTAATATTTTAAGAAGAAAAATAATGAAACAATATATTCTCTCTTCTCCTCTTTCTGGTATGGAATTTCTACAATACTGGCTAATATTTTTGATTTATTGGTTATTTGTTAGAAATGAACATCACTTGGAAGTGACTTAGGATAAAAGTGTCTACCAAGAGCCTAAATGTAAATATAAACAGAGATACACACACATGAATAACAGAGCTTCAGATCAAATGATTACAGACACTTTCTCTCCTTTGAATGCAGCAGACTACAGGTAGTATCCCATAAGTAAGGTATTCACAGTTCTACGTTCTCTCAATAGGTCTCATATTGTGAAGCACAAGTTAGCCATTCTCTAAAATACAAGTATTGTATAAATATATATAACACATAACAATAAACAAGCAACTTACTTGTAGGTGAAGAGTCAAAGTCACTATTTTCTCTTAAATCAAATTCTTCTTCAACTTTGATTTCCATTGGTGAATACTTTTCTTCTTTCAAGGTCATGATGGCTGACGTGTTCATTTCAGTCTTGCATTCACAATCCATTGCAGGCTTTTCTTCCACTGTCTTACATGTAGACAGATACTCTTGTAGGAAATCATCAAATTCTTCTTCTTTTATCTCCTGCTTCACTGAAGTGGGCAGTTGTGTTGGTTCAGTAAATCCAGACATTTCAGACTTCAGTTCTGTTTTGGAAAAAAAAACTTGGTCAAACTATCCTTGGTATACTTACACATACAGTATACTTCCAGAGCTTACTTCCAGAGCTTCCACAGTGCCAGCCTTTAAAAGGTGAGTTTATTAATCTGACTCCACGCTGTGGGGTTAATATAATGCTTCTTCTGCCTGACCTATTCTCTCTCTGGATTCAAACCTAGCCAATCAGGTGCAGGAGCTTTTGGAATGCAAACTAGCATGACAAAGGGTTATGGGCAGCAATTACATGTCTATGAGAACCGTTTACATGTCTGATAGTCCTCAGGTGGGCATGGCCATAGCTCAGCCTGCAGAAACTCCACAAAGGAGTGTAGTAGGGGGCTGGGGGTGTGAAGTGAAATGTGATGGGGAAGGAGAGTAAATATGGGGGTGGGCTTGTAAACTGAAGGAAGCTTCCATTCTGTCATAGCTTGTTTATACTCTATGTATAGGTGAGTATTTATTTAGCATGTGTGTTTTGTGTGTGTGTGTGTGTGTGTGTGTATCATACTGATATAAGGATAGAGAGGAAGTTTAATATCAGACCTTAAAACAGTGTGAAGCTCTACAAAAAAATATGGAAATAAATAGAATTCATGGGAAAAATTGTGAGTACACAGGACATTATCATTTGCACCAGAATCCCAGACATTTACCCCAGTTAATTCTGAATATTTTACTTTTCATCTGTTTTTGCCTTACTGTGGATGGCAGTCGTGCATCCAGCTCAACTACAATTCAAGGGTTTTTACCTCATATGATAATTTACTTACTTTAAAAATACCACAAAAACGTATGCAACTCATATTAATAATAATAGCTTAATTCTTGGCAGTACTCCAACTAAAAGAAACATTGACAAAATGCAAAAGTTTTACAAAGCAACTCATCCTCAACATGAGGCTATCAGCAGTGCTATGTCTGATCTGGTCATTGGCCATCAGGGTCTTAGCAGTGCCTGCCTCCAGTGCTCCCCTGCAGTGCATTTTCAGCCATGGTGACATCATACTACATCCTCTTTGCACACTAATGTCTCACACACTTTTGTTCAATTAGATTTTTTGTAAATGTAACGCTTCATCCTGAGCTAGTGGTTTGTTAATACTGAAATCCGTTATTTTAAAAATATTTTGTTTAATCAGCATTTGAGACTCTGATTTTGAGATTTGCATTTGAGATTTGTCAGGCAATGGTTTCACAAGTAGATCCATCAACTTCTCTGATTAGAAGGAAGAAAGTCTCAGTTTAAGTGTCCTTGGTCTGACAGTAAAAGGTGTTAATCTCCAGGCCCACGTGACATGGGTCACACTAAATAACAGTGACTTTAGAGACACATGGTCCCAAAAACATTCAGTTCTTCTCCTCTTAGAGCTCAGCCTCACACATACAGCTCAGGAACAGAGTCACACATGTAACAACCAGATATACTTCAAGAAGTCCTTTGCTTAAAGCAGCAATAGGGAGTTATGTTCCAAAACAACCTAAAATGGAGGCAAAAACCTAGCAAACACTACCAACAACCCAGTTGACACCGATAGAAGCTTGCCAACACACTAACTGGTGTCTTTTGGCAGTATAGCTAACAATGTCATGCTCTGAAAGCTTTTCTTCCAATTTTGCAGGGTTTCTAGCCCGGTATACAGACCTACACAGGGCTTATCCTGGATGGCTAATGGGAAAGACACAGGTGTTTATCTGTCCTTCACATGACCATATGCTATCAACATTAATTTGAGGATGGTACCAAAACTAGTTGCCTATAAAGCCATACCTCAAAAAGTGTCAAATTGTTGCATAATGTTACTTTAACTTTCATTCTAACTCTAAGATCCACAAGGGCATGAACTACATATGAATCATAAGGGATTGTTTTCATTCCACCACACCTCTGGGGGGAACATGGTCACACTTTATTCTTCAAACCCTGGCACAAGTGTGACCTATCATTAGGGCCCAAACCCTGGCACAAGTTGTGACCTATTATTAGGGAGCATCACTTCCACAGCCTCTCTCACTCTCTCTCTCTCTCTCTCTCTCTCTCTCTCTCTCTCGCTCTCTCTCTCTGTGTGCCATATGTTTTCTGTTTCAAAATATCTCCAAAGATGAGAACTTTGATCAAACCTCTTCCCACACGCAGAGCATTCATGAGGGTTCTCCCCAGTGTGGATTATCTGAAGTCAGTACAGAACACACCTGTGGTTGATCTAATGGCTGGTTGCACCTGTGGGTTTTGGGGAAGCTTTTCCCACATGTAGAGGACTACTACAGATTTTGTCCAAAGTGAATCCTGTGATAAACCTTTAGCTGTTACTGTAAGATTTCTAAAATCATGAGCATTTGCCTATTTGTGTTATTTCATGTTGGATAAGATCTTAGGGTGCAGGGAATCTCTTGTCACTTGCACTGCACTGATTGGGGCATTTCTCCTGTATGTATCTTTCAATACTTCTTCACATGTGGTCCTCCTAACGAGCCTGCCGGCATGCGTGATGAATCAGAATCAGAATCAGATCAGAATAGTATTTATTGCCAAGTAGGTTTACACCTACCTGGAATTTGTTCTGATGTATAGGTGCATACAGTAAACATAAAAACATACAAACACAGTAAGTACTACACATAACATAAAACATAAAAACACAGTAAGTACTACACAAACACAATAAGTACTACAATACAAAAAGCAGGGCAGGAGTGCAAAAGTGGATGTGCAATGTGCAGTGTGCAATGTAGTGTGTGTTAACATAATACAGGCTTGAGGTGTGGGGGCGGGATGAGAGTCCACGTCAGGTGGCCTTGTTACTAAGGCCAACGGCAGCCGGGAAGAAGTTGGTTTTGTGGCGTGAGGTTTTGGTCCTGATGGACCGCAGCCTCCTGCCGGAGGGAAGGACCTCGAAGAGTTTGTGACCCGGGTGTGAGGGATCGGCCACAATCTTACCTGCCCGCCTCAGGGCCCTAGAGGCGAACAGGTCCTGTAGAGATGGCAGATTGCAGCCAATCACCTTCTCGGCGGAACGGATGATACGCTGCAGTCTGCCTTTGTCATTGGCAGTGGCAGCAGCGTACCAGACGGTGATGGAGGAGGTGAGGATGGACTCGATGATGCAGGTGTAGAAGGGCACCATCATTGTCTTTGGCAGGTTGAACTTCTTCAGCTGCCGCAGAAAGTACATCCTCTGTTGAGCTCTTTTGATGAGGGAGCTGATGTTCAGCCCCCACTTGAGGTCCTGGGAGATGATGGTGCCCAGGAAGCGGAAGGACTCCGCAGTGTCGACTGGGGAGTCACTCAGGGTGATGGGGGTGGGTGGGGCTGGGTTCCTTCTGAAGTCTACGACCATCTCCACTGTCTTCAGAGCATTTAGCTCCAGGTTGTTCTGCCCACACCAGGTCACCAGATGGCCAATCTCCCACCTGTAAGCGGACTCATCCCCCCCAGAGATGAGCCCAATGAGGGTGGTGTCGTCCGCGAACTTAAGGAGTTTGACGGACTGGTGACTGGGGGTGCAGCTGTTGGTATACAGGGAGAAGAGTAGAGAGGAAAGAACGCAGCCCGGAGGGGAACCGGTGCTTATAGTCCTGGAGTCAGAGACATGCTTCTCCAGCCTCACGCGTTGCCTCCTGTCAGACAGGAAGTCTGTGATCCACCTGCAGGTGGAGTCAGGCACGCTCAGCTGGGAGAGCTTGTCCTGAAGCAGAGTCGGAATGATTGTGTTGAAGGCAGAGCTGAAGTCAACAAACAGGATCCTGGCGTAGGTTCCTTAAGAGTCCAGGTGCTGGAGGATGAAGTGAAGGGCCATGCAAGTGCTTGTTAACTGCATCGTCTACAGACCTGTTGGCTCTGTAGGCAAACTGCAGGGGGTCCAGTAGAGGGTCAGTCATGGCTTTGAGGTGAACCAGCACCAGACGCTCAAATGCCTTCATAACCACAGAGGTCAGGGCGACGGGTCTGTAGTCGTTGAGTCCAGTGACTTTAGTTTTTTTGGGGACGGGGATGATGGTGGAGGTCTTGAAGCAGGCTGGTATGTGGCATATCTCCAGTGAGGTGTTAAAAATGTCTGTGAACACCGGAGACAGCTGATCAGCACAGTGCTTCAGGATTGATGGAGAGACAGAGTCTGGCCCGGCTGCTTTGCGGGGGTTCTGTCTCTTAAAAAGTCTGTTGACGTCTCTCTCAAGGATGGAGAGAATCGTCACTGTGGAGGGGGAGGAGGGGGGGGGCTCTGAGGTGGGCAGTTGTGAGGCGCAGGCCTCTGCTGTGGTGGGGGCGGTGCAGTTGATGGACTGGGGCTGGAGGGAGGTGTCACGGGGGATGGTGTCAGGACTGTTCCATTGTCCATCAAAGCGACAGTAGAACTCATTCAAGTTGTTGGCCAGGCGTGAGTCGTTAGTGGAGTGGGGGGCTCTAGGCTTACAATTGGTGATCAGCCTAAGCCCTTTTCAGACGGAGGCAGAGTCGTTGGCTGAGAACTGGTGTTCAAGTTTCTTAGAATACACACGTTTAGCATCTCTCCGAAACGCCTCATCCTTCTCCAGCCTCAACTTTTTGAGTTTTACTGTGAACCAGGGTTTGTCATTGTTGTAACTAACCCTGGTGCGTGATGGAACACAGCTGTCCTCACAGAAGCTGATATAGGAAGTCACAGCCTCTGTGTACTCGTCCAAGCTGTTTGAAGCAGTCCTGAGCACCTCCCAGTCTGTACAGTCCAAGCACGCCTGAAGATCCTCCACAGCCTCACTGGTCCCCTGCTTTGAAGTCCTGACAACAGGTTTGCAGAGTTTAAGTTTCTGCCTGTATGCAGGAATCAAATGGACCATGACGTGGTCCGAGAGTCCCAGTGCAGCGCGGGGGGCGGCGTGATAGGCTCTGCTTACTGTGGTGTAGCAGTGATCCAGAATGTTCTCCTCTCTGGTCGGGCATTTAATAAATTGTTTGTATTTGGGGAGTTCGCGGGAGAGATTTCCCTTGTTAAAGTCGTCGAGGACAATATATAGGGAGTCCGGGTTAGTCCGTTCCACACATAGTATCTGGTCGGCAAGCATGCGTTGTGCCTCTTGCACGTTAGCTTGCTGTGGAATATAAACACCGACCAGAATGAATGAAGTGAACTCGCGGGGGGAGTAGAAGGGTTTGCAATTGATAAGAAAATATTCCAGATCAGGAGAACAGTACTGTTCAGACTATTCTCATTTGTAGTTCCACGTTGGTAGAACGAACTCCCTAGCACTACCAGAGCAGGGGCGTCCCTCTCTACCTTTAAGAAGCTCTTGAAGACCCAACTCTTCAGAGAGCACCTCCCATCCTAAACTTGCACTTCGACTAGTACTTAACTTGCACTTACAGCAGTTACATTCCTGCACTTCTTTTTTCTATCTCTTATGTAAATTAGTATTTATTGTTACACTAGGTCTCTATTGCTCGTTGCTTGACTGTTCTCTCCCTTGTTTGGACAGAAGAGTCTGCTAAATGACTAAATGTAAATGTAATGATTAAAAGCCGTTCCACACTGAAAACCCTCGTAGGCCTTTTCACCTGTCTGTATGTTCTTATTAACATAAAACTCTTCATCAATTCAATTCAAGTCTTCTTTATATAAAGTAGTTTTTTTGGTGTGAAAAATAGTGTCTCGATAATAATTTTAATTGTACTACTAATGATAATGGACAAATAAAAGTAAAAAATCGTCAAGGGAAAAATATTATGAAAAAACTGACATACCTTTCAGTACAAAAGTAATGTAATGTACCAAATGAAAAAGAAAAAAAGACAACAATAAATGTTAATGTTTATTAATTATTTACGGTTATGTGGTATTATCTCAATATGTGGCAAGAGAGAAGATACTAGGAGATTAGGTGTATGTTAGGGATGCACCGATACCGATACCAGTATCGGTATCGGTGCCGATACTTCGTTAAAATACTCGTACTCGTACTCGTTTTGAATTGCCGATACCAAGCACCGATACCACTCATCAGTATTTCACTGCATCAAACTGGCCGGGCTATGCTGACACAAAATGTGATTTATTGTCCTACCTGTCCTACCACTCTCTGCCAGACTAGTAAGTAGCTTATTTGCCGTCTTGTGTTGCATTTGCTTGATGTTTGACTGTGTTAGGAAAGTTTGTCATAGTGTCAAAGTATTTCAGTATACAGGTTTCGCTAAATTTAGCTGCTAGCATCTCGTTAGCGATTAGCAATTCCGTTATGCTGCCTTAACGGCCATTTGGGCTCATTTTAAGATAAATGACGACGACAGGAGTAAGGCACAGTGTAAGATCTGCACTGCTACGGTGTCGAGGGGTGGAAAGGAAAGTACTTTGTTTAACACAAGCAATTTGATTAAACTCCTGAAGACACACCATAGTGCTAAGTACACAGAGTTCACTGATGCTAGTGGCGCAAGACCGAAGTAACCAATCTTAACTGACGTCTTGCAAAAGAAAAAAACGCGCACGCACACACAGAGAGAGAGAGGTAGAGAGAAAGACTGTGCCACATAGGTTAAGTGATTGTTTGTGTACTTGAGCAGGAGATTCTTCTGATCCTTTTGTAACTGAAATGTGCTCTTGTGCTAATCCAGTAATAGTTCTGTTCACTTTTTGTTAAGCAGACTGTGTTGTTAACTATGCAGCAAATTGAATTGCTTTTATCTGGTTATATTTGCATTTTGTCTAATGTGATGATATTGTCTGTTTGAAGGCTTTTTTTGTGTGTTAAAACCAGAAAGCTCTGTTAATTTTTGGCTTGGGATAGCCTTCTGTTAATTTTGTACAATAGGCTTGACATAATCTGCAGAGGATAAAATAAAATCTGCCTCCAAATTAATTGCACTTTCATGGAGACCAAATCTAAGAAGTATCGGTATCGGTACTCGGTATCGGCAAGTACACAAATAAAAATACTCGTACTCGTATCGGTTTGTGAAAAAGTGGTATCTGTGCATCCCTAGTGTATGTATTCACCTATTTCCCATAGGAGTGATTTTTCTTCTCTTTTCATTTTTATAAACCCAGAGCAAATATCTTCTGTTCTTGAGAAGTAGGTTTCCCTGATGTTGTTGTACTTATTACATTCTGTCAGGAAAAGAAACTCATCCTCCACTACCCGATTACTACAGTGAGTGCAGAGTCTGTTTTCTCGAGGTAGCCATGTTTGTCTGTGTACCCTTTTGACAATGACAATGATTTGTTCCCTACCACCCTTTCTGTGAACCCCCACCCCGCCCCGAGACTCAACACATATTTCAGCTGTTGCCAAGCTCACAGCCTTCACATGATGATCTGTTTATGGCCTCATATCTAGACAGCTGATGCATACACTACTTTTACTTGTACATGCGCTAGTAGATGCTTGTAGATTGTAGTTTGTATAAAAGCACACACACCCCCCCTCAACAACATCACACACTTGAAAAACTTAGGTTTCAATCTCTATCCCAACACATGCTTCAGGCATGAAGAAATTAGCCTTAATCATGTACATACTTTTTTTTTAACTCTTTTAACCAAAGACATTTAAAGAAAGTAAAAACTTTATCAAGTATTATCAGGGCAGCACATCAGAACCGTGGATCCTCTGGTGTCTCTTGAGAGTACCCATTTGGCGAAAGGCCTTTCCACACTGAGAACACTGATACGGCTTTTCCCCAGTATGGATCCTCTGGTGTTTCTTGAGAACAGACATGTGTCTAAAGTCCTTTCCACACTGAGAACACTGATACGGCTTTTCCCCAGTATGGATTCTCTGGTGTGTCTTGAGATGACCTATTTGGCTAAAGGCCTTTTCACACTGAGAACACTGATACAGCTTTTCCCCAGTATGGATACTCTGGTGTCTCTTGAGAGCAGACATGTGACTAAAGACTGTTCCACACTGAGAACACTGATACGGCTTTTCCCCAGTATGGATCCTCTGGTGTATCTTGAGAGGACCTATTCGGCTAAAGACCTTTCCACACTGAGAACACTGATGCGGCTTTTCCCCAGTATGGGTCCTCTGGTGTGACTTGAGAGCAGACATGTGACTAAAGACCTTCCCACACTGAGAACACTCATGTGGCTTTTTTCCAGTATGTGTCATCATATGCTCGGTTAGGTGTGAGCGATGGGGACTTCTGTCTTTGTTTCTTTTTTCCTCAGAATTCCAACTCTTGTTAGATTGGATCCTTTGAATGTCTCCTGTAATATTTTAAGAAGAAAAAAATGAAACAATATATTCTCTCTTCTCCTCTTTCTGGTATGCAATTTCTACAATACTGGCACATATATTTGATACGTATTTTGATATATTGGTTATTTGTTAGAAATGTACATCACTTGAAAGTGACTTAGGATAAAAGCGTCTACCAGAAGCTTGAATGTAAGTATAAACAGAGATACACACACATGAATAACAGAGCTTCAGATCAAATGATTACAGACACTTTCTCTCCTTTGAATGCAGCAGACTACAGGTAGTATCCCATAAGTAAGGTATTCACCGTTCTCTGTTCTCTGAATAGGTCTCATATTGTGAAGCACAAGTTAGCCATTCTCTAAAATACAGGTATTGTAAATATATATATATAACACATAACAATAAACTAGCAACTTACTTGTAGGTGAAGAGTCGAAGTCATTATTTTCTCTTAAATCAAATTCTTCAACTTTGATTTCCATTGGTGAATATTTTTCTTCTTTCAAGGTCATGATGGGTGACGTGTTCATTTCAGTCTTGCATTCACAATCCATTCTATGCTTTTCTTCCACTGTCTGAATTGTAGACAGAGACTCTTGTAGGAAATCATCAAATTCTTCTTCTTTTATCTCCTGCTTCACTGAAGTGGGCAGTTGTGTCGGTTTAGTAAATCCAGACATTTCAGACGTTCTGTTTTCGGTTAAACTATCTATTTGCGATATAGTGAAAATCTTCACAGAACTACAGTATAGTTGTACTGCTGATGAACTACACCTAGAGTATGCTTCCAGAGCATCCCAGTGCCAGCCTTGAAAAGGTGAGTTAAGTAATCTGACTCCACGCTGTGGGGTTAATATAATGCTTCTTCTGCCTGACCTATTATCTCTCTTGATTCAAACCTAGCCAATCAGGTGCAGGAGCTTTTGGAATGCAAACTAGCATGACAAAGGGTTATGGGCAGGAATTACAGGTCAATGAGAACCGTTTACACATCTGATGGTCTTCAGGTGGGCATGGCCATAGCTCAGCCTGCAGATACTCCACAAAGGAGTGTAGTAGGGGGCGTGAACTGAAATGTGATGGGGAAGGAGAGTGAAGATGGGGGTGGGCTGGTAAAGTGAAGGAAGCTTCCATTCTGTCTTAGCTGGTTTATACTGTATGCATAGGGGAGTATTCATGTTAGCTTGTGTGTTTGAGTGTGTGTGTCTATCATACTGATATAAGGATAGAGAGGACGTTTAACATCGGATCTACAAACCAGTGTGAAGCTGCATTTAAAAAATAGTGTAATGAAATAAAATTCACGGGACCTAACAAACTCTTGTTTGTAAGTACACCAGAATCCCAGAGATTTACCCAAGTTAATTCTGAATACTTTACTTTTTATCTGTTTTTGCCTTACTGTGGACGGCAGTGGTGCATCCAGCTCAACTACAATTTAAGGGTTTTTACCTCATATGATAATTTACTTACTTTAAAAATACCACAAGAGCATATGCAACTCACATTAATAATAATAGCTTCATTCTTGGCAGTACTCCAACAAAAAAAACATTGACGAAATGCAAAATTTTTAGAAAGCAACTCATCCTCCACATGAAGCTATCAGCAGTGCTATGTATGATGTGGTCATTGGCCATCAGGGTCTTAGCAGTGCCTGCCTCCAGTGCTCCCCTGCAGTGCATTTTCAGCCATGGTGGCATCATAATTTTTTTTGATGCAATGCTTCATCCTGAGCTAGTAGTATGTTTATACTGAATTCCTTATTGTTAATTCAACAATATGCTGTTTAATCAGCATTTGAGACTCTGATTTTGAGATTTGCATTTCAGACTTGTTAGGCAATGGTTACACAAGTAGATCCATCAACTTCTCTGACTAGAAGGAAGAAAGTCTCAGTTTAAGTATCCTTGGTTTTACAGTGGGTGGTGTTAATCTCCAGGCCTACCTGACATGGGTCACACTAAATAACAGTGACTTTAGAGACACATGGTCCCAAAAACATTCAGTTCTGAAGCTTTTCCCACATGTAGAGGACTCCTACAGATTTTCTCCAAAGTGAATCCTCTGATGAACCTTTAGCATTACTGTTAGATTTCTAAAATGATGAGCATTAGGGGATAAGATTTTAGGGTGCAGGGAATCTCTCGTCACTTGCACTCCACTGATGGGGCACTTTTCCTGTTTGTATCTTTCAATACTTCTTCACATGACACTTTTGATTAAAAGCCATTCCACACTGAGAACCCTAACAGGCCTTTTCTCCTGTGTGTATGCCCTGATGAACCTTGGGCTGTGATTTCACACAGACGGCATCTCTGCATCTTGAGCATTTGTAAGGTTTGTCTACTGTGTGTATTTCCTGATGTGTCTGGACAATTTAGCCAAACCTAAAACTCTTCATCAATTAAATTCTGGTCAATCAGTCTTCTTCGTGAAGAAACTAGCATGGCAATGGGTTGTGTGAGTAATAATAATGGACAAATAAATGAAGTAAAAAATCGTAAAGTGAAAAATATTATCAAATAAAATGACATACCTTTCAGTAAAAAATAATTAACCGATGAAAAGAGAGAAAACAACAATAAATGTTAATGTTTTATTCATTATTTACAGTTATGTGGTATTCTCTCTCTCAATATGTGGCAGGAGAGTAGACACTAGGATATTAGGTCTTTGTATTCACCTATTTCTCCTAGGAGTGGTTTTTCTTCTCTTTTCATTTTTATAAACCCAGAGCAAATATCTTCTGTTCTTGAGAAGTAGGTTTCCCTGATGTTGTTGTACTTATTACATTCTGTCAGGAAAAGAAACTCATCCTCCACTACCCGATTACTACAGTGAGTGCAGAGTCTGTTTTCTCGAGGTAGCCATGTTTGTCTGTGTACCCTTTTGACAATGACAATGCTTTGTTCCCTACCATCCTTTCTGTGCACCCCCACCCCGCCCCGAGACTCAACACATATTTCAGCTGTTGCCAAGCTCACAGCCTTCACATGATGATCTGTTTATGGCCTCATATCTAGACAGCTGATGCATACACTACTTTTACTTGTACATGCACTACTAGATGCTTGTAAATTGAAGTTTGTATACAAGCACACACAGCCCTCCTCAACACCATCACACACTTGAAAAACTTAGGTTTCAATCTCTACCCCAACACATGCTTCAGACATGAAGAAATTAGCCTTAATCATGTACATCACATGTTGTTTAAAACTCATTTAACTTTTAAAGAAAGTTAAAACTTTATCAAGTATTATCAGGGCAGCACATCAGAACCGTGGATCCTCTGGTGTCTCTTGAGATGACCTATTTGGCTAAAGGCCTTTCCACACTGAGAACACTGATATGGCTTTTCCGCAGTATGGATCCTCTGGTGTTTCTTGAGAGGACCTATTTGGCTAAAGGCCTTTCCACACTGAGAACACTGATACGGCTTTTCCCCAGTATGGATCCTCTGGTGTGTATTGAGATGACCTATTTGGCTAAAGGCCTTTTCACACTGAGAACACTGATATGGCTTTTCCCCAGTATGGATCCTCTGGTGTGTCTTGAGATTACCTATTTCGCTAAAGACCTTTTCACACTGAGAACACTGATACGGCTTTTCCCCAGTATGGATCCTCTGGTGTGTATTGAGATGACCTATTTGGCTAAAGGCCTTTTCACACTGAGAACACTGATATGGCTTTTCCCCAGTATGGATCCTCTGGTGTGTCTTGAGATTACCTATTTCGCTAAAGACCTTTTCACACTGAGAACACTGATACGGCTTTTCCCCAGTATGGATCCTCTGGTGTGTCTTGAGAGCAGACATGTGACTAAAGGCCTTCCCGCACTGAGAACACTGATACGGCTTTTCCCCAGTATGGGTCCTCTGGTGTGTCTTGAGATGACCTATTGTACTAAAGGCCTTTTCACACTGAGAACACTGATACAGCTTTTCTCCAGTATGGGTCCTCTGGTGTGCCTTGAGATGACCTATTTGGCTAAAGGCCTTTCCACACTGAGAACACTGATACGGCTTTTCCCCAGTATGGGTCCTCTGGTGTGTCTGGAGAGTAGACATGTGACTAAAGACCTTTCCACATTGAGAACACTCGTGTGGCCTTTTTCCAGTATGTGTCATCATTTGCTCGGTTAGGTGTGAGGAATTGGGACTTCTGTCTTTGTTTCTTTTTTCCTCAGAATTCCAACTCATGTTAGATTGGATCCTTTCAATGTCTCCTGTAATATTTTAAGACGAAAAAAATGAAACAATATATTCTCTCCTCTCCTCTTTCTGGTTTAAAATTTCTACAATACTGGCACATATATTTGATATGTATTTTGATATATTGGTTATTTGTTAGAAATGTCTTGGAAGTGACTTAGGATAACAGTGTCTACCAAGAGCCTAAATGTAAATATAAACACACACATGAGATACACACACATGAATAACAGAGCTTCAGATCAAATGATTACAGACACTTTCTCTCCTTTGAATGCAGCAGACTACAGGTAGTATCCCATAAGTAAGGTATTCACCGTTCTCTGTTCTCTGAATAGGTCTCATATTGTGAAGCACAAGTTAGCCATTCTCTAAAATTCAAGTATTGTATATATATATATATAACACATAACAATAAACAAGCAACTTACTTGTAGGTGAAGAGTCAAAGTCATCATATTCTCTTAAATCAAATTCTTCTTCAACTTTGATTTCCATTGGTGAATACTTTTCTTCTTTCAAAGTCATGATGGGTGACGTGTTCATTTCAGTCTTGCATTCACAATCCATTACAGGCTTTTCTTCCACTGTCTTACATGTAGACAGATACTCTTGTAGGAAATCATCAAACTCTTCTCCTTTTATCTCCGGCTTCACTGAAGTGGGCAGTTGTGTTGGTTCAGTAAATCCAGACATTTAAGACTTCAGTTCTGTTTTGGAGTAAAAAGCTTGGTCAAACTATCCTTGGTGAATTACTGTATACTTCCAGAGCATCACAGTGCCAGCCTTTGAAAGCTGAGTTTATTGATCCGACTCCACGCTGTGGGGTTAATATAATGCTTCTTCTGCCTGACCTATTATCTTCCTGGATTCAAACCTAGCCAATCAGGTGCAGGAGCTTTTGGAATGCAAACTAGCATGACAAAGGGTTATGGGCAGGAATTACACGTCTATGAGAACCGTTTACACGTCTGATAGTCCTCAGGTGGGCATGGCCATAGCTCAGCCTGCAGAAACTCCACAAAGGAGTGTAGTAGGGGGCTGGGGGTGTGAACTGAAATGTGATGGGGAAGGAGAGTAAAGTTCGGGGTGGGCTGGTAAACTGAAGGAAGCTTCCATTCTGTCTTAGCTTGTTTATACTCTATGTATAGGGGAGTATTTATTTAGCATGTGTGTTTTGTGCGTGTGTCTATCATACTGATATAAGGATAGAGAGGAAGTTTAATATCAGACCTTACATACCAGTGTGAAGCTCCACTTAAAAAAATAATGGAAATAAATAGAATTCATGGGACCTGTGCGTTTGGGGGAAGCTACAGGTGGAGGACTACTACAGATTTTCTCCAAAGTGAATCCTCTAATGAACATTTAGCTGTTACTGTAAGATTGCTAAAATCATGAGCATTTGCCTATTTGTGTTATTTCATGTTGGATAAGATCTTAGGGTGCAGGGAATCTCTTGTCACTTGCACTGCACTGACTCTGGCATTTCTCCTGTATGTATCTTTCAATACTTGACTCATTTGATTAAAAGCCGTTCCACAGCGAAAAGCCTAGTAGGCCTTTTCACCTGTGTGTATTCTCTGATTAACCTAAAACTCTTCATCAATTCAATTCTGATCTATCAGTGTTCTCATGCAAAGTCAACTGTTTAGTGTGAATAATAGTGTTTCTAATAATAATAATAATGATAATGGACAAACAAATGAAGTAAAAAATCGTCAAAGGAAAAATATTTTAAAATAAACTAACAAACCTTTCAGTAAAAAATGTACCAAATGAAAAAGAAAAAAAACAACAATAAATGTTAATGTTTTATTCATTATTTACAGTTATGTGGTATTATCTATCAATATGTGGCAGGAGAGTAGATACAAGGAGATTAGGTCTATGTATTCACCTATTTGCCCTAGGAGTGATTTTTCTTCTCTTTTTGTTTTCATAAACCTAGAGCAAATATCTTCTGTTCTTGAGAAGTAGGTTTCCCCGATGTTGTTGTACATATTACATTCTGTCAGGAAAAGAAACTCATGCTCCACTACCCGATTACTACAGTGAGTGCAGAGTCTGTTTTCTCGAGGTAGCCATGTTTGTCTGTGTACCCTTTTGACAATGACAATGCTTTGTTCCCTACAACCCTTTCTGTGCACCCCCACCCCGCCCCGAGACTCAACACATATTTCAGCTGTTGCCAAGCTCACAGCCTTCACATGATGATCTGTTTATGGCCTCATATCTAGACAGCTGATGCATACACTACTTTTACTTGTACATGCACTAGTAGATGCTTGTAGATTGTAGTTTGTATACAAGCACACACACCCCTCCTCAACACCATCACACACTTGAAAAACGTAGGTTTCAATCTCTATCCCAACACATGCTTCAGGCATGAAGAAATTAGCCGTAATCATGTTCATGACATTTTGTTTAAAATGAATTAAACAAAAGACATTTTAAAGAAAGTAAAAACTTTATCTGGTTTTATCAGGGCAGCACATCAGAACCGTGGATCCTCTGGTGCCTCTTGAGAGTACCTATTTGGCTAAAGACCTTTACACACTGAGAACACTGATACGGCTTTTCCCCAATATGGGTCCTCTGGTGTTTCTTGAGATCAGACATGTTACTAAAGACCTTTACACACTGAGAACACTGATACAGCTTTTCCCCAGTATGGATCCTCTGGTGTGTCTTGAGATGACCTATTGTACTAAAGGCCTTTCCACACTGAGAACACTGATACGGCTTTTCCCCAGTATGGGTCCTCTGGTGTGTCTTGAGAGTACCTATTTGGCTAAAGACCTTTCCACACTGAGAACACTGATACGGCTTTTCACCAGTATGGATCCTCTGGTGTGTCTTAAGAGCAGACATGTGGCTAAAGACCTTCCCACACTCTGAACAGTGATGTGGCTTTTCTCCAGAGTGTGTGTTCTGATGGGAGGTGAGATGTGAGTTTGTCTTGAAACTTTTCCCACAAGTAGTGCACTGATATGGCTTTTCACCAGTATGGATCATCTGGTGTTTCCTGAGGCTAAAAGTGCACTTAAAGGAGTTTCCACACTGAAAACACTCATGTGGTTTTTTTCCAGTATGTGTCATCATCTGCTCGGTTAGGTGTGAGCAATTGGGACTCTCTTTGTTTCTTTTTTCCTCAGAGTTCCAAATCTTGTTAGATTGGATCCTTTGAATGTCTCCTGTAATATTTTAAGAAGAAAAAAATGAAACAATATATTCTCTCTTCTCCTCTTTCTGGTTTGCAATTTCTACAATACTGGCACATATATTTGATATGCATTTTGATATATTGGTTATTTGTTAGAAATATACATCACTTGGAATTGACTTAGGATAAAAGCGTCTACCAGAAGCTTGAATGTAAATATAAACAGAGATACACACATGAATAACAGAGCTTCAGAAAAACGTATTACAGACACTTTCTCTCCTTTGAATGCAGGAGACAGATATTACATATATTATCCCATAAGTAAGGTATTCATAGCCTGAATAGGTCTGAATAGGCTTAATAGTGTGAAGCACAAGTTAGCCATTCTCTAAAATTCAACTATTGTAAATATACAATACACATTACATTAAATAAGCAACTTACTTGTAGGTGAAGAGTCAAAGTCATCATATTCTCTTGAATCAAATTCTTCTTCAACTTTGATTTCCATTGGTGAATACTTTTCTTCTTTCAAGGTACTGGTAGGTGACATATACATTTCAGTCTTGCATTCATATTCCATTCTAGGCTTTTCTTCCACTGTCTTACATGTAGACAGATACTCTTGTAGGAAATCATCACATTCTTCTTCTTTTATCTCCTGCTTCACTGAAGTGGGCAGTTGTGTTGGTTCAGTAAATCCAGACATTTTAAGCTTAAGTTCTGTTTTGGAAAAAAAAACTTGGTCAAACTATCCTTGGTATACTTACACATACAGTATACTTCCAGAGCATCACAGTACCAGCCTTTAAAAGGTGAGTTTAGTAATCTGACTCCACGCTGTGGGATTAATATAATGCTTCTTCTGCCTGACCTATTATCTTCCTGGATTCAATCCTAGCCAATCAGGTGCAGGAGCTTTTGGAATGCAAACTAGCATGACAAAGGGTTATGGGCAGGAATTACATGTCTATGAGAACCGTTCACACTTCTGATAGTCCTCAGGTGGGCATGGCCATAGCTCAGCCTGCAGAAACTCCACAAAGGAGTGTAGTAGGGGGCTGGGGGTGTGAAGTGAAATGTGATGGGGGAGGAGAGTGAAGATGGGAGTGGGCTGGTAAAGTGAAGGAAGCTTCCATTCTGTCAAAGCTTGTTAATACTCGCATTAAGTTCAAGTCACTTATGCTTGCTTACAGAGTGATTGATGGTTCTGCTCCCACCTACTTAAATGTCCGTGTAAGGGCAAATGTTACACCCAGGATGCCGTGCTCGTCTCATGAGTGTCGTTTAGCACTGCCGTCTGTGCAAGTACGTCAATCCAGACTATTCTCATTTGTAGTTCCACGTTGGTAGAACGAACTACCTAGCACTACCAGAGCAGGGGCGTCCCTCTCTACCTTTAAGAAGCTCTTGAAGACCCAACTCTTCAGAGAGCATCTCCCTTCCTAAACTTGCACTTCGACTAGTACTTAACTTGCACTTACAGCAGTTACATTCCTGTACTTCTTTTTTCTATTTCTTATGTAAAATAGTATTTATTGTTACACTAGGTCTCGTTTGCTTGTAGCTTGACTGTTCTCTCCCTTGTTTGGACAAAAGCGTCTGCCAAATGACTAAATGCAAATGTAATGATTAAAAGCTGTTCCACACTTAAAACCCTCGTAGACCTTTTCACCTGTGTGTATGCTCTGATTAACCTAAAACTCTTCATCAATTCAATTCTGATCTATCAGTCTTATTCATGTAAAGAAGGTTTTTTTTAGTGTGTATAATAGTGTTTCTAATAATAATAATAATGATAATGGACAAACAAATGAAGTTAAAAAAAGTTTCAAAGGAAAAATATTTTAAAATAAACTGACAAACCTTTCAGTAAAAAATGTATGTAATGTACCAAATGAAACAAGAAAAACAACAATAAATGTTAATGTTTTATTCATTATTTACAGTTATGTGGTATTATCTCTCAATATGTGGCAGGAGAGTAGACACTAGGAGATTAGGTCTATGTATTCACCTATTTGCCCTAGGAGTGATTTTTCTTCTCTGTTCATTTTTATAAACCCAGAGCAAATATCTTCTGTTCTTGAGAAGTAGGTTTTCCCTGATGTTGTTGTACTTGTTACATTCTGTCAGGAAAAGAAACTCATCCTCCACTACCCGTTTACTACAGTGAGTGCAGAGTCTGTTTCCTCGAGGTAGCCATGTTTGTCTGTGTACCCTTTTGACAATGACAATGCTTTGTTCCCTACCACCCTTTCTGTGCACCCCCACCCCGCCCCGAGACTCAACACATATTTCAGCTGTTGCCAAGCTCACAGCCTTCACATGATGATCTGTTTATGGCCTCATATCTAGACAGCTGATGCATACACTACTTTTACTTGTACATGCACTAGTAGATGCTTGTAGATTGTAGTTTGTATACAAGCACACACACCCCTCCTCAACACCATCACACACTTGAAAAACGTAGGTTTCAATCTCTATCCCAACACATGCTTCAGGCATGAAGAAATTAGCCGTAATCATGTACATCACATTTTGTTTACAATTCATTTAACTTTTAAAGAAATTTAAAACTTCAAGTATTATCAGGGCAGCACATCAGAACCGTGGATCCTCTGGTGCCTCTTGAGAGTACCTATTTGGCTAAAGACCTTTACACACTGAGAACACTGATACGGCTTTTCCCCAGTATGGGTCCTCTGGTGTTTCTTGAGATCAGACATGTTACTAAAGACCTTTACACACTGAGAACACTGATACGGCTTTTCCCCAGTATGGATCCTCTGGTGTGTCTTGAGATGACCTATTGTACTAAAGGCCTTTTCACACTGAGAACACTGATACGGCTTTTCCCCAGTATGGATCCTCTGGTGTGTCTTGAGATTAGACATGTGACTAAAGACCTTCCCACACTGAGAACACTGATACGGCTTTTCTCCAGTATGGATCCTCTGGTGTCTCTTGAGAGGACCTATTTGGCTAAAGGCCTTCCCACACTGAGAACAATGATACGGCTTTTCCCCAGTATGGATCCTCTGGTGTTTTTGGAGAGAAGACATGTGGCTAAAGACCTTCCCACACTCTGAACAGTGATGTGGCTTTTCTCCCGAGTGTGTGATCTCATGGGTGGTGAGACATGATTTCCTCTTGAAACTCATCCCACAAGTAGTGCACATATATGGCTTTTCCGCAGTATGGATCCTCTGGTGTGCCTTGAGAGCAGACATGTGACTAAAGACCTTTCCACACTGAGAACACTGATACGGCTTTTCCCCAGTATGGATCCTCTGGTGTGTCTTTAGAGAAGACATGTGACTAAAGGCCTTTCCACACTGAGAACACTGATACGGCTTTTCCCCAGTATGGATCCTCTGGTGTCTCTTGAGAGCAGACATGTGACTAAAGACCTTCCCACACTCTGAACAGTGATGTGGCTTTTCTCCAGAGTGTGTGATCTGATGGGTGGTGAGACATGATTTCCTCCTGAAACTCTTCCCACAAGTAGTGCACTGATATGGCTTTTCCCCAGTATGGATCCTCTGGTGTCTCTTGAGGCTAGAAGTGTCCTTAAAGGAGTTTCCACACTGAGAACACTCATGTGGCTTTTCACCAGTATGGATCCTCTGGTGTCTCTTGAGGCTAGAAGTGTCCTTAAAGGAGTTTCCACACTGAGAACACTCATGTGGCTTTTCACCAGTATGGATCCTCTGGTGTCTCTTGAGGCTAGAAGTGTCCTTAAAGGAGTTTCCACACTGAGAACACTCATGTGGCTTTTTTCCAGTATCATGGGGACTTCTGTCTTTGTTTCTTTTTTCCTCAGAGTTCCAACTCTTGTTAGATTGGATCCTTTGAATGTCTCCTGTAATATTTTAAGAAGAAAAAAATGAAACAATATATTCTCTCTTCTCCTCTTTATGGTATGGAATTTCTACAATACTGGCATATATTTTTGATATATTGGTTATTTGTTAGAAATGAACATCACTTGGAAGTGACTTAGGATAAAAGTGTCTATCTAGAGCCTAAATGTAAATATAAACAGAGATACACACACATGAATTACAGAACTTCAGAAAAAATGATTACAGACACTTTCTGTCCTTTGAATGCAGGAAACAGATATTACATATATTATCCCATAAGTAAGGTATTCACAGCCTGAATAGGTCTGAATAGGCTTAATAGTGTGAAGCACAAGTTAGCCATTCTCTAAAATTCAACTATTGTAAATATACATAACACATTACATTAAATAAGCAACTTACTTGTAGGTGAAGAGTCAAAGTCATCATATTCTCTTGAATCAAATTCTTCTTCAACTTTGATTTCCATTGGTGAATACCTTTCTTCTTTCAAGGTACTGGTAGGTGACATATACATTTCAGTCTTGCATTCATATTCCACTCCAGTCTTTTCTTCCACTGTCTGAGTTGTTGACAGATACTCTTGTAGGAAATCATCAAATTCTTCTTCTTTTATCTCCTGCTTCACTGAAGGTGGCAGTTGTGTCGGTTTAGTAAATCCAGACATTTCAGATGTTCTGTTTTCGGTTAAACTATCTATTTGCGATATAGTGAAAATCTTCACAGAACTACAGTATAGTTGTACTGCTGATGAACTACACCTAGAGTATGCTTCCAGAGCATCCCAGTGCCAGCCTTGAAAAGGTGAGTTAAGTAATCTGACTCTGTGGTGTTAATATAATGCTTCTTCTGCCTGACCTATTATCTCTCTGGATTCAAACCTAGCCAATCAGGTGCATGAGCTTTTGGAATGCAAACTAGCATGACAAAGGGTTATGGGCAGGAATTACATGTCAATGAGAACCGTTTACACATCTGATGGTCCTCAGGTGGGCATGGCCATAGCTCAGCCTGCAGAAACTCCACAAAGGAGTGTAGTAGGGGGCTGGGGGTGTGAAGTGAAATGTGATGGGGAAGGAGAGTAAAGATGGGGGTGGGCTGGTAAACTGAAGGAAGCTTCCATTCTGTCTAAGCTTGTTTACACTGTATGCATAAGTGAGTATTCATGTGGCATGTCTGTTTTGTGTGTGTGTGTCTATCATATTGATATAAGGATAGAGAGGAAGTTTAATATCAGACCTTACATACCAGTGTGAAGCTCCACTTCAAAAATAATGGAAATAAATAGAATTCATGGGACCTAAAACATTTTTTTGTGAGTACACAGGACATTATCATTTGCACCAGAATCCCAGACATTTACCCGAGTTAATTCTGAATACTTTACTTTTCATCTGTTTTTGCCTTACTGTGGATGGCAGTGGTGCATCCAACTCAACTACAATTTAAGGGGTTTGACCTCATATGATAATGTATCTTACTTTTAAAAATACCACAAGAGCATATGCAACTCACATTAATAATAATAGCTTCATTCTTGGCAGTACTCCAACAAAAAAAAAACATTGACGAAATGCAAAAGTTTTACAAAGCAACTCATCCTCAACATGAGGCTATCAGCAGTGCTATGTCTAATGTGGTCATTGGCCATCAGGGTCTTAGCAGTGCCTGCCTCCAGTGCTCCCCTGCAGTGCATTTTCAGCCATGGTGGCATCATACATTTTTTTGATGTAATGCTTCATCCTGAGCTAGTAGTATGTTTGTACTGAATTCCTTACTGTTAATTCAACAATATGTTGTTTAATCAGCATTTGAGATTCTGATTTTGAGATATGCATTTGAGATTTGTCAGGCAATGGTTTCACAAGTAGATCCATCAACTTCTCTGATTAGACGGAAGAAAGTCTCAGTTTAAGTGTCCTTGGTCTGACAGTAAAAGGTGTTAATCTCCAGGCACACGTGACATGGGTCACACTAAATAACAGTGACTTTAGAGACACATGGTCCCAAAAACATTCAGTTCTTCTCCTCTTAGAGCTCAGCCTCACACATACAGCTCAGGAACAGAGTCACACTTGTAACAACCAGATATACTTCAAGAGGTTCTTTGCTTAAAGCAGCAATAAGGAGTTATGTTCCAAAACGACCTAAAAGGGAGGCAAAAACCTTGCAAACACCACCAACAGCCCAGTTGACACTGATAGAAGTTGACACTTTCTCCAAAGTGAATCCTGTGTGATGAACCTTTAGCTGTTACTGTAAGATTTCTAAAACCATGAGCATTTGCCCATTTGTTGTATTTCATGTTGGATAAGATCTTAGGGTGCAGGGAATCTCTTGTCACTTGCACTGCACTGATTGGGGCATTTCTCCTGTATGTATCTTTCAATACTTCTTCACATGTGGTCCACTCGCATTAAGTTCAAGTCACTTATGCTTGCTTACAGAGTGATTGATGGTTCTCTGTGATCCGGTAAGGACAGAGTTAGTTTGCAGAGGACCATACCAGACCAGTCCAGACTTTACATTTCCAAAAAGAGATGATGGGAGAAGCTGCCACCACAACCACTTCTACATGAAATTAGTAAATGGGGAGAAAATCAAGAGAAGCTGGCTTGTATATTCAAGAAAAAACAATACTCTGTATTGCTTCTGCTGCAAGCTCTTTTCACAGAAAAATTACCACTTCATTAGGAGTGGCCTAAAAGACTGGAAGAATTGTAGGGAGGTATTTGAGATATTTTGTAGTGGTACGTACAGTATCCATAAAAGCACTTTTGTTTGTAGAGGGTATAGTTAGGGTATAGAGGGTCATAATTTGCTTAAATGTCCTTACAGGTGCTTAAGAGTGTTTTGCACAGTTTATGGAGTTAACTTAATCCTAACTTTGAGTGTGTAATAAATCATTTAAAATAATAAAAAAGAAAATGTTCTGGAACTATTCTGGTGTTTGTTGTCCATGCAACATTTATTGTTGAACTGCAATGTAGAATAGTAGAATTATAAGTGGGTGAAAAAACTGCTATGCAAAGTAAAGTGATGTTAAGTATTGTGTGTGTGTGTGTATGTGTGGGGGGGGGACGCAAAACTCAATCTCGCCTAGGGCAACCAAAGGGCTAGAGCCGGCCCTGCTTACAGCAGTTACATTCCTGCACTTCTTTTTTCTATCTCTTATGTAAATTAGCATTTATTGTTACACTAGGTCTCTATTGCTCGTTGTTTGACTGTTCTCTCCCTTGTTTGGACAGAAGAGTCTGCTAAATGACTAAATGTAAATGTAATGCATTTGATTAAAAGCCGTTCCACACTGAAAACCCTCGTAGGCCTTTTCACCTGTATGTATTCTCTGATTAACCTAAAACTCTTCATCAATTAAATTCTTCATGCAAAGTCGATTTTTTTTGGTGTGAATAATAGTGTTTCTAATAATAATAATAATAATAATAATGATAATGGACAAATAAATGAAGTAAAACAAATCGTGAAGTGAAATATATTATCAAATAAACTGACATACCTTTCAGTAAAAAATGTATGTAATTAACCGATGAAAAGAGAGAAAACAACAATAAATGTTAATGTTTTATTCATTATTTACAGTTATGTGGTATTCTCTCTCAATATGTGGCAGGAGAGTAGACACTAGGAGATTAGGTTTATGTATTTACCTATTTCCCATAGGAGTGATTTGTCTTCTCTTTTCAATTTTATACATCCAGAGCAAATATGTTCTGTTCTTGAGAAGTAGGTTTCCCTGATGTTGTTGTTCTTACTACATTCTGTCAGGAAAAGAAACTCATCCTCCACTACCTGATTACTACAGTGAGTGCAGAGTCTGTTTTCTCGAGGTAGCCATGTTTGTCTGTGTACCCTTTTGACAATGACAATGCTTTGTTCCCTACCACCCTTTCTGTGCACCCCCACCCCGCCCCGAGACTCAACACATATTTCAGCTGTTGCCAAGCTCACAGCCTTCACATGATGATCTGTTTATGGCCTCATATCTAGACAGCTGATGCATACACTACTTTTACTTGTACATGCACTAGTAGATGCTTGTAGATTGTAGTTTGTATAAAAGCACACACATATCTCCCCAACACCATCACACACTTGAAAAACTTAGGTTTCAATCTCCACCCCAACACATGCTTCAGACATGAAGAAATTAGCCTTAATCATGTACATCACATTTTGTTTACAATCCATTTAACTTTTAAAGAAAGTAAAAACTTTATCTGGTGTTATCAGGGCAGCACATCAGAACCATGGATCCTCTGGTGTCTCTTGAGAGGACCCATTTGGCTAAAGACCTTTCCACACTGAGAACACTGATACGGCTTTTCCCCAGTATGGATCCTCTGGTGTGTCTTGAGAGTATCTATTGTACTAAAGGCCTTTCCACACTGAGAACACTGATATGGCTTTTCCCCAGTATGGATCCTCTGGTGTACCTTGAGAGCAGACATGTGGCTAAAGACCTTCCCACACTCTGAACAGTGATGTGGCTTTTCTCCAGAGTGTGTGATCTGATGGGAGGTGAGATGGGAGTTTGTCTTGAAACTCTTCCCACAAGTAGTGCACAGATATGGCTTTTCCCCAGTATGGATCCTCTGGTGTGCCTTGAGATGACCTATTTGGCTAAAGGCCTTTCCACACTGAGAACACTTATACGGCTTTTCCCCAGTATGGATCCTCTGGTGTGTCTTGAAATTATTAATTCTACTAAAGGCCTTCCCACACTGAGAACACTGATGCGGCTTTTCCCCAGTATGGATCCTCTGGTGTACCTTGAGAGCAGACATGTGGCTAAAGACCTTCCCACACTCTGAACAGTGATATGGCTTTTCTCCAGAGTGTATGATCTGATGGGAGGTGAGATGTGAGTTTGTCTTGAAACTTTTCCCACAAGTAGTGCACTGATATGGCTTTTCACCAGTATGGATCCTCTGGTGTCTCTTGAGGCTAGAAGTGTACTTAAAGGAGTTTCCACACTGAAAACACTCATGTGTTTTTTTTCCAGTATGTGTCATCATCTGCTTGGTTAGGTGTGAGCAATTGGGACTCTCTTTGTTTCTTTTTTCCTCAGAGTTCCAAATCTTGTTAGATTGGATCCTTTGAAAGTCTCCTGTAAGAAGAAAGAAATAAAACAATATATTCCCTCTTCTCCTCTTTCTGGTATGCAATTTCTACAATACTGGCACATATATTTGATATGTATTTTGATATATTGGTTATTTGTTAGAAATATACATCACTTGGAAGTGACTTGGGATAAAAGTGTCTACCAGAAGCTTGAATATAAATATAAACAGAGATACACACACATGAATAACAGAGCTTCAGAACAAATGATTACAGACACTTTCTCTCCTTTGAATGCAGCAGACTACAGGTAGTATCCCATAAGTAAGGTATTCACTGTTCTATGTTCTCTCAATAGGTCTCATATTGTGAAGCACAAGTTAGCCATTCTCTAAAATACAAGTATTGTATATATAGATATATATATATATACATAACACATAACAATAAACAAGCAACTTACTTGTAGGTGAAGAGTCAAAGTCATCATATTTCCTTAAATCAAATTCTTCTTCAACTTTGATTTCCATCAGTGAATACTTTTCTTCTTTCAAAGTCATGATGGGTGACGTGTTCATTTCAGTCTTGCATTCACAATCCATTCCAGGCTTTTCTTCCACTGTCTTACATGTATACAGATACTCTTGTAGGAAATCATCAAACTCTTCTTCTTTTATCTCCTGCTTCACTGAAGTGGGCAGTTGTGTTGGTTCAGTAAATCCAGACATTTCAGACTTCAGTTCTGTTTTGGAATAAAAAGCTTGGTCAAACTATCCTTGGTGAATTACTGTATACTTCCAGAGCATCACAGTGCCAGCCTTTAGAAGGTGAGTTTGGTATCTGACTCCACGCTCTGGGGTTAATATAGTGCTTCTTCTGCCTGACCTATTATCTTCCTTGATTCAAACCTAGCCAATCAGGTTCAGGACCTTTTGGAATGCAAACTAGCATGACAAAGGGTTATGGGCAGGAATTACTCGTCAACGAGAACCGTTTACACGTATGATGGTCTTCAGGTGGGCACGGCCATAGCTCAGCCTGCAGAAACTCCACAAAGGAGTGTAGTAGGGGGCTGGGGGTGTGAACTGAAATGTGATGGGGAAGGAGAGTGAAGATGGGGGTGGGCTGGTAAACTGAAGGAAGCTTCCATTCTGTCTAAGCTTGTTTATACTCTATGCATAGGTGAGTATTTATTTAGCATGTGTGTTTTGTGTGTGTGTGTGTGTCTATCATACTGATGTAAGGATAGAGAGGAAGTTTAATATCAGACCTTACATACCAGTGTGAAGCTCCACTTCAAAAATAATGGAAATAAATAGAATTCATGGGACCTAAAAAACTATTTTTTGTGAGTACACAGGACATTATCATTTGCACCAGAAACCCAGACATTTACCCTGGTTAATTCTGAATACTTTACTTTTCATCTGTTTTTGCCTTACTGTGGATGGCAGTGGTGCGTCCAACTCAACTACAATTTAAGGGGTTTGACCTCATATGATAATGTATCTTACTTTAAAAATACCACAAGTCCATATGCAACTCACTTTAATAATAATAGCTTCATTCTTGGCAGTACTCCAACAAAAAAAAAACATTGACGAAATGCAAAAGTTTTACAAAGCAACTCATCCTCAACATGAGGCTATCAGCAGTGCTATGTCTGATGTGGTCATTGGCCATCAGGGTCTTAGCAGTGCCTGCCTCCAGTGCTCCCCTGCAGTGCATTTTCAGCCACTATGGCTTCTTACTACGTTCTCATTGCAAACTTATGTCTCACACACTTTTGTCCAATTAGATTTGTTGTAGATGTAACGCTTCATCCCGAGATAGTGGTATGTTTATACTGAAATCCTTACTGTTCATTTAAAAATATGCTGTTTAATCAACATTTGAGACTCTTATTTTGAGATTTGCATTTGAGATTTGTCAGGCAATGGTAACACAAGTTGATCCATCAACTTCTCTGATTAGAAGGAAGAAAGTCTCAGTTCAAGTATCCTTGGTTTTACAGTAGAAGGTGTTAATCTCCAGGCCCACGTGACATGGGTCACACTAAATAACAGTGGGCCTCATTCTCGAACGCAGTTAAGAAGAATTTAAGAGGAATTTAAGAGGAATTTCTTCTGAATTGGATTTAGGACAACATTTGGCATTCATGAAAGTTTTCTCATCTGGGATTTGCTCTGAACTTCAGAAGACTTTCCGAACTCGAAATAGCAGTCGTAACTCGGCCATAGTTTTCTGAAATGCGATTCCTTTGAGGAATCGCATTTAAGAAAACTCTCCGTGTTAATGAATTTGTGAGAAATCGTTGGTGATTGCGTTCACATCAACTCTACAGATCCTCGGATTAAAGTATCATTAACAATTACGTTTCACATGTAGGCCTATAGTCATGATTCTACGAGGCACCGTGATGTCATAAAATAAATAAAAGCACTACACCGGAATGCTGCGCTCGTCTAGTGAGCGTCGTTTGGCACTGCCGTCTGTGCAAGTACGGCAATCCAGAATTTTCAAGTAGTTCCACGTTGGTGGAACGAACTGCCTAGCACTACCAGAGCAGGCGCGTCCCATTCTACCTTTTAAGAAGCTTTTGAAGACCCAACTCTTCAGAGAGCACCTCCCTTCCTAACTGGCACTTCGACTAGTGCTTAACTTGCACTTATAGCAGTTACATTCCTGCACTTCGTTTTTATTTCCTATTTTGTTTTTCTATTTCTTATGTAAAGTAGTATTTATTGTTACACTAGGTCTCTATTGCTCGTAGCTTGACTGTTCTATCCCTTGTACGTCGCTTTGGACAAAAATGTCTGCTAAATGACTAAAAGTAATGTACACGAACACTGCTGTTGCTTTCGTGTAGATTCGGTCGATTCCGACTGCACACGTCACTACGGTTGCGTGCCCTTATAAGGAGCTGGCAGGGCGTGTATGTATGCAAATTCAGGAGCACGAGAACGCGCTTTCAATTTAAGAAAACTCTTCCGGGGAGCACAGCCCAGAAAACTTCTGCTGCGTAGGACCACATTTTCAAGCGTGCATGAATTTGGCGGATGTCTTTTGCTTACGTTGTTTTTCCGAAGCCCATAAGAAACATTTCAGAAGAAACTTCAGAAAATGTTCGAGAATGAGGGCCAGTGACTTTAGAGACACATGGTCCCAAAAACATTCAGTTCTTCTCCTCTTAGAGCTCAGCCTCACACATACAGCTCAGGAACAGAGTCACACATGTAACAACCAGATATACTTCAAGAGGTCCTTTGCTTAAAGCAGCAATAAGGAGTTCTGTTCCAAAACAACCTAAAAGGGAGGCAAAAACCTTGCAAACACCACCAACAGCCCAGTTGACACCGATAGAAGCTTGCCAACACACTAACTGGTGTCTTTTGGCAGTATAGCTAGCAATGTCATGCTGTGAAAGCTTTTCTTCCAATTTTGCAGGGTTTTCTAGCCCGGTATACAGACCTACACAGGGCTTATCCTGGATGGCTGTGTTAATCTGTCCTTCACATAACCATATGCTATCAAAATTAATTTGAGGATGGTACCAAAACTAGTTGCCTATAAAGCCATACCTCAAAAAGTGTCAAATTGTTGCATAATGATACTTTAACTGTAATTCTAACTCTAAGATCAACAAGGGCATGAACTAAATATGAATCATAAGACATTGTTTCTGATTTTTCATTCCACCACACCTCTGGGGGGAACATGGTCACACTTTATTCCTCAAACCCTGGCACAAGTGTGACCTATCATTAGGGCCCAAACCCGGTACACAAGTTGTGACCTATTATTAGGGAGCATCACTTCCACATCTCTCTCTCTCTCTCTCTCTCTCGCTCTCGCTCTCTCTGTGTGTGCCATATGTTTTCTGTTTCAATATATCTCCAAAGGTGAGAACTTTGAGCAAACCTCTTCCCACACGCAGAGCATTCATGAGGGTTCTCCCCAGTGTGGATTATCTGAAGTCAGTACAGAACACACCTGTGGTTGATCTGATGGCTGGTTGCACCTGTGGGTTTTGGGGAAGCTTTTCCCACATGTAGAGGACTACTACAGATTTTCTCCAAAGTGAATCCTGTGATGAACCTTTAGCTGTTACTGTAAGATTGCTAAAATCATGAGCATTTGCCTATTTGTGTTATTTCATGTTGGATAAGATCTTAGGGTGCAGGGAATCTCTTGTCACTTGCACTGCACTGATTGGGGCATTTCTCCTGTATGTATCTTTCAATACTTCTTCACATGTGGTCCTCCTAACGAGCCTGCCGGCATGCGTGATGAAACCACTACAGATGATCCAGCACGCGGCGGCACATCTGGTGTTCAACCAACCAAAGAGGGCACACGTCAACCCGCTTCTCATTGAGCTCCATTGGCTGCCTGTAGATGCTCGCATTAAGTTCAAGTCACTTATGCTTGCTTACAGAGTGATTTATTGTTCTGCTCCCACCTACTTAAATGTCCGTGTAAGGGCAAATGTTGCACCCAGGATGCCGCGCTCGCCTCATGAGTGTCGTTTAGCACTGCCGTCTGTGCAACTACGTCAATCCAGACTATTCTCATTTGTAGTTCCACGTTGGTAGAACGAACTACCTAGCACTACCAGAGCAGGGGCGTCCCTGTCTACCTTTAAGAAGCTCTTGAAGACCCAACTCTTCAGAAAGCACCTCCCTTCCTAAACTTGCACTTCGACTAGTACTTAACTTGCACTTACAGCAGTTACATTCCTGCACTTCTTTTTTCTATTTCCTATGTAAAATAGTATTTATTGTTATACTAGGTCTCGTTTGCTTGTAGCTTGACTGTTCTCTCCCTTGTTTGGACAAAAGCGTCTGCCAAATGACTAAATGCAAATGTAATGATTAAAAGCTGTTCCACACTTAAAACCCTCGTAGACCTTTTCACCTGTGTGTATGCTCTGATTAACCTAAAACTCTTCATCAATTCAATTCTGATCTATCAGTCTAATTTGTGCGAAGAAGGTTTTTTTTTTAGTGTGTATAATAGTGTTTATAATAATAATAATAATAATAATAATAATGATAATGGACAAACAAATTAAGTAAAAAAATCATCAAAGGAAAAATATTTTAAAATAAACTGACAAACCTTTCAGTAAAAAATGTATGTAATGTACCAAATGAAAAAGAAAAAAAACAACAATAAATGTTAATGTTTTATTCATTATTTACAGTTATGTGGTATTATCTCACACAGTAAGTACTACACATAACATAAAACATAAAAACACAGTAAGTACTACACAAACACAATAAGTACTACAATACAAAAAGCAGGGCAGGAGTGCAAAAGTGGATGTGCAATGTGCAGTGTGCAATGTAGTGTGTGTTAACATAACACAGGCTTGAGGTGTGGGGGCGGGATGAGAGTCCACGTCAGGTGGCCTTGTTACTAAGGCCAACGGCAGCCGGGAAGAAGCTGGTTTTGTGGCGAGAGGTTTGGTCCTGATGGACCGCAGCCTCCTGCCAGAGGGAAGGACCTCGAAGAGTTTGTGACCCGGGTGTGAGGGATCGGCCACAATCTTACCTGCCCGCCTCAGGGTCCTAGAGGCGAACAGGTCCTGTAGAGATGACAGATTGCAGCCAATCACCTTCTCGGCGGAACGGATGATACGCTGCAGTCTGCCTTTGTCATTGGCAGTGGCAGCAGCGTACCAGACGGTGATGGAGGAGGTGAGGATGGACTCGATGATGCAGGTGTAGAAGTGCACCATCATTGTCTTTGGCAGGTTGAACTTCTTCAGCTGCCGCAGAAAGTACATCCTCTGTTGAGCTCTTTTGGTGAGGGAGCTGATGTTCAGCCCCCACTTGAGGTCCTGGGAGATGATGGTGCCCAGAAAGCGGAAGGACTCTGCAGTGTCGACTGGGGAGTCACTCAGGGTGATGGGGGTGGGTGGGGCTGGGTTCCTTCTGAAGTCTACGACCGTCTCCACTGTCTTCAGAGCATTTAGCTCCAGGTTGTTCTGCCCACACCAGGTCACCAGATGGCCAAATCTCCCACCTGTAAGCGGACTCATCCCCCCCAGAGATGAGCCTAAGAGTTTGACGGACTGGTGACTGGAGGTGCAGCTGTTGGTATACAGGGAGAAGAGTAGAGGGGAAAGAACGCAGCCCTGAGGGGAACCGGTGCTTGTAGTCCTGGAGTCAGAGACATGCTTCCCCAGCCTCACGCGTTGCCTCCTGCCAGACAGGAAGTCTGTGATCCACCTGCAGGTGGAGTCAGGCACGCTCAGCTGGGAGAGCTTGTCCTGAAGCAGAGTCGGAATGATTGTGTTGAAGGCAGAGCTGAAGTCAACAAACAGGATCCTGGCATAGGTTCCTGAGGAGTCCAGGTGCTGGAGGATGAAGTGAAGGGCCATGTTATATGCTACAAGGCTAAATAATACTAGGCTACTGATTACAATTAGTAGTATTAATGTGATGTGATTATGAAAGTAATAATTGCTAATAATAATAATAACAATAACAAAAACTTTTAACTTTTAACAATAACAAAAACAGCAACAATAGTACTAGTTGTGTAGGCTACTTACAGAGGCGAATCAGGCGTCCTTTCTCCAGCAGGTGCCGGCCTCTGCAAAAATTGCCTGAGTGCATCTGGCCAATTTAAAACAAAAATAAAAAATGAGAACAAAACAAAACAAAAAACATATATATTTTAGTATATTCCTGGGAAGGAACTGTACCGAAGGGTGAACACCACTATCCCCAAAATGGTTACTGTGTGTATGCACCTGCTAGTTGTGAATGTCACTAAACAGAACTTATGCCATTTATAATGAATGTAGACAGCAACTGTAGTTTTCATAACTAGCATACGTTATCCAGATACTGGTCTTTTGACATTTACATCCATGTAGGTTATCAGTGAAGTTACGTTTGCTAGTAATAGCCTACGTAGCAAATTAGCAAAGTAACAGTCGCTAGCTAGCTATAGCTAGCCTAAGTGACAGCAATGAAACGTCCAATATTAGGTGATGCACAATACTACATTTATTTTGTTTGACACCTTAATGGCTGAGATGAGAAGACTTACCTCTATACTTGGCTTTCTTTTCCTCTTCTTCCTTTCTTCGTTTTCGTCCCTGTGCTCCAGATGGTTTAGACCGCTTCATTTTTGCGAATGCCACGTAGCTAACACGCTCACCCCACCCTGGCTGTGTGCAGGAGCCCTTACGTAACTAACGTAATCTAACGTAACTTAATTATGCCTGATATTTTTGTATATTTCACCTAACTAAAAACCATGAGGCAAAAGTGGCATTTATGATTATATTCTAGAACACCTCAGCAATAATAAAATGAGAGTAAAAGGAATGTAGTAAAAAACGTTTTTTATTAAAATGAAATCTAAAGACACTAAAATTAAATCTAGTTTTAGAGGTGCTCAGACTTTGTACAAAAACACATTGTTAATATTTTGGAAGTTTTCTTTTTTTACTCTGAGCCCTGTAAACATAGGTGTTTGCTCCACATAGGTGAGTTTAGCATTCAGAAAGTGTGTGTGGTTTCAATACTAATTCTAAGTAATATACAATGTGACACTTTTCTTCACTTAGAACACTATGCATATTGATGAGAAAGGTGTGAACATTCTGGGACACCTCGGTCAAAGTCAATGGCCATGACGTAGTGGGCCTGGAATGTCTTTGTTCCTACAGGTTTACTTGACAGATCATGACCCAATAGTGATCACTGAATTACCATCTCCTTATCATATGAATAGTTGTCATTTGCTAATGGGAGGGTCGAAACCTCACTCAGAGGCTGAAATTTGCAAGGGATTCGTAATATTGTCCTTACAAAGTGATTATTTATATTTTAGTTTCAAACTTTACATATTTTAAAAGAAAAGGGTTCAAGGTTGCTGTGGGTGTTAGTTTTATGTTTCTAGGACAAAAACTCGCAGAGATTTTTAAATATATTAATCAAAATACCACCAAGTCCCCCACGGGGCCCCTTGGGGCTGGAAGAGTTAAATTCTGGACAATCAGTCTTCTTCGTGCAAAGTAGATTTTTTTTGTGAATAATAGTGTTTCTAATAATAATAATGGACAAATAAATGAACTAAAAAATCGTGAAGTGAAATATATTATCAAATAAAATGACATACCTTTCAGTAAAAAATGTATGTAATTAACCAAAAGTAAAGAGAAAAAACAACAATAAATGTGAATGTTTTATTCATTATTTACAGTTATGTGGTATTCTCTCTCTCAATATGTGGCAGGAGAGTAGACACTAGGATATCAGGTCTTTGTATTCACCTATTTGCCCTAGGAGTGATTTTTCTTCTCTTTTCATTTTTATAAACCCAGAGCAAATATCTTCTGTTCTTGAGAAGTAGGTTTCCCTGATGTTGTTGTACTTATTACATTCTGTCAGGAAAAGAAACTCATGCTCCACTACCTGATTACTACAGTGAGTGCAGTCTGTTTTCTCGAGGTAGCCATGTTTGTCTGTGTACCCTTTTGACAATGACAATGCTTTGTTCCCTACCAACCTTTCTGTGCACCCCCACCCCGCCCCGAGACTCAACACATATTTCAGCTGTTGCCAAGCTCACAGCCTTCACATGATGATCTGTGTATGGCCTCATATCTAGACAGCTGATGCATACACTACTTTTACTTGTACATGCGCTACTGGATGCTTGTAGATTGAAGTTTGTATACAAGCACACACACCCCTCCTCAACACCATCACACACTTGAAAAACTTAGGTTTCAATCTCTACCCCAACACATGCTTCAGACATGAAGAAATTAGCCGTAATCATGTTCATGATATTTTGTTTAAAATGAATTAAACCAAAGACATTTTAAAGAAAGTAAAAACTTTATCTGGTTTTATCAGGGCAGCACATCAGAACCGTGGATCATCTGATGTGTCTTGAGATGACCTATTTGGCTAAAGGCCTTTCCACACTGAGAACACTGATACGGCTTTTCCCCTGTATGGATCCTTTGGTGTACCTTGAGAGCAGACATCTGTCTAAAGGCCTTTCCACACTCTGAACAGTGATGTGGCTTTTCTCCAGAGTGTGTGATCTGATGGGATGTGAGATGTGAGTTTGTCTTGAAACTTTTCCCACAAGTAGTGCACTGATATGGCTTTTCCCCAGTATGGATCCTCTGGTGTGTCTTGAGAAGACCTATTTGGCTAAAGGCCTTTCCACACTGAGAACACTGATACGGCTTTTCCCCAGTATGGATCCTCTGGTGTGTCTTGAGATTAGACATGTGACTAAAGACCTTTCCACAATGAGAACACTGATACGGCTTTTCCCCAGTATGGATCCTCTGGTGTGTCTTGAGAGGACCTATTCGGCTAAAGGCCTTTCCACACTGAGAACACTGATACAGCTTTTCCCCAGTATGGATACTCTGGTGTCTCTTGAGAGCAGACATGTGACTAAAGACTGTTCCACACTGAGAACACTGATACGGCTTTTCCCCAGTATGGGTCCTCTGGTGTATCTTGAGAGCAGACATGTGACTAAAGACCTTCCCACACTGAGAACACTCATGTGGCTTTTTTCCAGTATGTGTCATCATATGCTCGGTTAGGTGTGAGCGATGGGGACTTCTGTCTTTGTTTCTTTTTTCCTCAGAATTCCAACTCTTGTTAGATTGGATCCTTTGAATGTCTCCTGTAATATTTTAAGAAGAAAAAAATGAAACAATATATTCTCTCTTCTCCTCTTTCTGGTTTGCAATTTCTACAATACTGGCACATATATTTGATATGTATTTTGATATATTGGTTATTTGTTAGAAATATACATCACTTGGAATTGACTTTGGATGAAAGTGTCTACCAGAAGCTTGAATGTACAGTAAATATAAACAGAGATACACACACATGAATTACAGAGCTTCAGAACAAATGATTACAGACACTTTCTCTCCTTTGAATGCAGCAGACTACAGGTAGTATCCCATAAGTAAGGTATTCACAGTTCTACGTTCTCTCAATAGGTCTCATAGTGTGAAGCACAAGTTAGCCATTCTCTAAAATACAAGTATTGTATATATATACATAACACATAACAATAAACAAGCAACTTACTTGTAGGTGAAGAGTCAAAGTCATAATTTTCTCTTAAATCAAATTCTTCTTCAACTTTGATTTCCATTGGTGAATACTTTTCTTCTTTCAAGGTCAAGATGGGTGACGTGTTCTTTTCAGTCTTGCATTCACAATCCATTCTATGCTTTTCTTCCACTGTCTTACATGTAGACAGATACTCTTGTAGGAAATCATCAAATTCTTCTTCTTTTATCTCCTGCTTCACTGAAGTGGGCAGTTGTGTTGGTTCAGTAAATCCAGACATTTCAGACTTCAGTTCTGTTTTGGAATAAAAAGCTTGGTCAAACTATCCTTGGTGAATTACTGTATACTTCCAGAGCATCACAGTGCCAGCCTTTAAAAGGTGTAAGTAGTAAAAGGTAAGTAAAAGGTGTTTAGTAATCTGACTCCACGCTGTGGTGTTAATATAATGCTTCTTCTGCCTGACCTATTATCTCTCTGGATTCAAACCTAGCCAATCAGGTGCAGGAGCTTTTGGAATGCAAACTAGCATGACAAAGCGGTATGGGCAGCAATTACAGGTCAATGAGAACCGTTTACATGTCTGATGGTCTTCAGGTGGGCATGGCCATAGCTCAGCCTGCAGAAACTCCACAAAGGAGTGTAGTAGGGGGCTGGGGGTGTGAAGTGAAATGTGATGGGGAAGGAGAGTGAAGATGGGGGTGGGCTGGTAAACTGAAGGAAGCTTCCATTCTGTCTAAGCTTGTTTATACTCTATGCATAGGTGAGTATTTATGTTAGCATGTGTGTTTTGTGTGCGTGTGTCTATCTTACTGATGTAAGGATAGAGAGGAAGTTTAATATCAGACCTTACATACCAGTGTGAAGCTCCACTTAAAAAATAATGGAAATAAATAGAATTCATGGGACCAAAAACACAGTCCATTATCATGTGCACCAGAATCCCAGACATTTACCCAAGTTAATTCTGAATACTTTACTTTTCATCTGTTTTTGCCTTACTGTTGATGGCAGTGGTCCATCCAGATCAACTACAATTCAAGGGTTTTTACCTTATATGATAATGTATCTTACTTTAAAAATACCACAAGAGCATATGCAACTCACATTAATAATAATAGCTACATTCTTGGCAGTACTCCAACTAAAAAAACATTGACGAAATGCAAAAGTTTTACAAAGCAACTCATCCTCAACATGAGGCTATCAGCAGTGCTATGTCTGATCTGGTCATTGGCCATCAGGGTCTTAGCAGTGCCTGCCTCCAGTGCTCCCCTGCAGTGCATTTTCAGCCATGGTGACATCATACTACATCCTCTTTGCACACTTTCTATGTCTCACAGTCTTTTGTCCAATTAGATTTTTTGTAGATGTAACGCTTCATCCCGAGATAGTGGTATGTTTATACTGAAATCCGTACTGTTATTTTAAAAATATGCTGTTTAATCAGCATTTGAGATTCTGATTTTGAGATTTGTCAGGCAATGGTTTCACAAGTAGATCCATCAACTTCTCTGATTAGAAGGAAGAAAGTCTCAGTTTAAGTATCCTTGGTTTTACAGTGGAAGGTGTTAATCTCCAGGCCTACCTGACATGGGTCACACTAAATAACAGTGACTTTAGAGACACATGGTCCCAAAAACATTCAGTTCTTCTCCTCTTAGAGCTCATTCTCACACTTACAGCTCAGGAACAGAGTCACACATGTAGCAACCAGATATACTTCAAGAGGTCCTTTGCTTCAAGCAGCAATAAGGAGTTATGTTCCAAAATTACCTAAAAGGCATATAAAAACCTTGCAAACACCACCAACAGCCCAGTTGACACTGATAGAAGTTGACACTTTCTCCAAAGTGAATCCTGTGTGATGAACCTTTAGCTGTTACTGTAAGATTGCTAAAATCATGAGCATTTGCCTATTTGTGTTATTTCATGTTGGATAAGATCTTAGGGTGCAGGGAATCTCTTGTCACTTGCACTGCACTGATTGGGGCATTTCTCCTGTATGTATCTTTCAATACTTCTTCACATGTGGTCCTCCTAACGAGCCTGTCGGCATGCGTGATGAAACCACTACAGATGATACAGCACGCGGCGGCACATCTGGTGTTCAACCAACCAAAGAGGGCACACGTCACCCCACTACTCATTGAGCTCCATTGGCTGCCTGTAGGTGCTCGTATTAAGTTCAAGTCACTTATGCTTGCTTACAGAGTGATTGATGGTTCTACTCCCACCTACTTAAATGCCCTTGTGAGGGCAAATGTTACACCCAGGATGCCGCGCTCGTCTCATGAGTGTCGTTTAGCACTGCCGTCTGTGCAACTACGTCAATCCAGACTATTCTCATTTGTAGTTCCACGTTGGTTGAACGAACTCCCTAGCACTACCAGAGCTGGGGCGTCCCTCTCTACCTTTAAGAAGCTCTTGAAGACCCAACTCTTCAGAGAGCACCTCCCTTCCTAAACTTGCACTTCGACTAGTACTTAACTTGCACTTACAGCAGTTACATTCCTGCACTTCATTTTTCTATTTCTTATGTAAAATAGTATTTATTGTTACACTAGGTCTATTTTGCTTGTAGCTTGACTGTTCTCTCCCTTGTTTGGACAAAAGTGTCTGCCAAATGACTAAATGCAAATGTAATGATTAAAAGCTGTTCCACACTTAAAACCCTCGTAGGCCTTTTCACCTGTGTGTATGCTCTGATTAACCTCAAACTCTTCATCAATTCAATTCTGATCTATCAGTCTTGTTCATGTAAAGAAGGTTTTTTTTTGTGTGAATAATAGTTTTCTAATAATAATGAAGTAAAAAATCGTCAAAGGAAAAATATTTTAAAATAAACTGACAAACATTTCAGTAAAAAATGTATGTAATGTACCAAATGAAAAAGAAAAAAAACAACAATAAATGTTAATGTTTTATTCATTATTTACAGTTATGTGGTATTATCTCTCAATATGTGGCAAGAGAGTAGATACAAGGAGATTAGGTCTTTGTATTCACCTATTTCCCCTAGGAGTGATTTGTCTTCTCTTTTCATTTGTATACACCCAGAGCAAATATCTTCTGTTCTTGAGAAGTAGGTTTCCCTGATGTTGTTGTACTCATTACATTCTGTCAGGAAAAGAAACTCATCCTCCACTACCCGATTACTACAGTGAGTGCAGAGTCTGTTTTCTCGAGGTAGCCATGTTTGTCTGTGTACCCTTTTGACAATGACAATGCTTTGTTCCCTACCACCCTTTCTGTGCACCCCCACCCCGCCCCGAGACTCAACACATATTTCAGCTGTTGCCAAGCTCACAGCCTTCACATGATGATCTGTTTATGGCCTCATATCTGGACAGCTGATGCATACACTACTTTTACTTGTACATGCACTAGTAGATGCTTGTAGATTGTAGTTTGTATAAAAGCACACACACCCCTCCTCAACACCATCACAAACTTGAAAAACTTAGGTTTCAATCTTTACCCCAACACATGCTTCAGACATGAAGAAATTAGCCTTAATCGTGTGCATGACATTATGTTTAAAACTCATTTAACCAAAGACATTTAAAGAAAGTAAAAACTTTATCAAGTATTATCAGGGCAGCACATCAGAACCGTGGATCAGCTGGTGTCTTTTGAGATTACCTATTTGGCTAAAGGCCTTTCCACACTGAGAACACTGATACGGCTTTTCCCCAGTATGGGTCGTCTGGTGTGACTTGAGATTACCTATTGTACTAAAGGCCTTTTCACACTGAGAACACTGATACGGCTTTTCCCCAGTATGGATCCTCTGGTGTTTTTTGAGAGCAGACCTGTGACTAAAGACCGTTCCACACTGAGAACACTGATACGGCTTTTCCCCAGTATGGATCCTCTGGTGTGTCTTGAGATGACCTATTGTACTAAATGCCTTTTCACACTGAGAACAGTGATACGGCTTTTCCCCAGTATGGATCCTCTGGTGTGTCTTGAGATGACCTATTGTACTAAATGCCTTTTCACATTGAAAACACTGATACGGCTTTTCCCCAGTATGGATCCTCTGGTGTGTCTTGAGAGCAGACATGTGGCTAAAGACCTTCCCACACTCTGAACAGTGATGTGGCTTTTCTCCAGAGTGTGTGATCTGATGGGAGGTGAGATGTGAGTTTGTCTTGAAACTTTTCCCACAAGTAGTGCACTGATATGGCTTTTCACCAGTATGGATCCTCTGGTGTCTCTTGAGGCTAGAAGTGTCCTTAAAGGAGTTTCCACACTGAGAACACTGATACGGCTTTTCCCCAGTATGGATCCTCTGGTGTGTCTTGAGAGGACCTATTTGGCTAAATGCCTTTCCACACTGAGAACACTGATACGGCTTTTCCCCAGTATGGATCCTCTGGTGTGTCTTGAGAGCAGACATGTGACTAAAGACCTTCCCGCACTGAGAACACTGATACGGCTTTTCCCCAGTATGGGTCCTCTGGTGATTTTTGAGATTACCTATTGTACTAAAGGCCTTTCCACACTGAGAACACTGATACGGCTTTTCCCCAGTGTGGATCCTCTGGTGTGTCTTGAGAGCAGACATGTGACTAAACACCTTCCCACACTGAGAACACTGAGAACACTCGTGTGGCTTTTTTCCAGTATGTGTCATCATTTGCTCGGTTAGGTGTGAGCGATGGGGACTTCTGTCTTTGTTTCTTTTTTCCTCAGAGTTCCAACTCTTGTTAGATTGGATCCTTTGAATATCTCCTCTAATATTTTAAGAAGAAAAAAATGAAACAATATATTCTCTCTTCTTCTCTTTCTGGTTTGCAATTTCTACAATACTGGCACATATATTTGATATGTATTTTGATATATTGGTTATTTGTTAGAAATATACATCACTTGGAATTGACTTTGGATAAAAGTGTCTACCAGAAGCTTGAATGTACAGTAAATATAAACAGAGATACACACACATGAATTACAGAGCTTCAGAACAAATGATTACAGACACTTTCTCTCCTTTGAATGCAGCAGACTACAGGTAGTATCCCATAAGTAAGGTATTCACAGTTCTACGTTCTCTCAATAGGTCTCATAGTGTGAAGCACAAGTTAGCCATTCTCTAAAATTCAAGTATTGTATATATATATATATATAACACATAACAATAGACAAGCAACTTACTTGTAGGTGAAGAGTCAAAGTCATAATTTTCTCTTAAATCAAATTCTTCTTCAACTTTGATTTCCATTGGTGAATACTTTTCTTCTTTCAAGGTCAAGATGGGTGACGTGTTCTTTTCAGTCTTGCATTCACAATCCATTCTATGCTTTTCTTCCACTGTCTTACATGTAGACAGATACTCTTGTAGGAAATCATCAAATTCTTCTTCTTTTATCTCCTGCTTCACTGAAGTGGGCAGTTGTGTTGGTTCAGTAAATCCAGACATTTCAGACTTCAGTTCTGTTTTGGAATAAAAAACTTGGTCAAACTATCCTTGGTGAATTACTGTATACTTCCAGAGCATCACAGTGCCAGCCTTTAAAAGGTGAGTTTAGTAATCTGACTCCACGCTGTGGTGTTAATATAATGCTTCTTCTGCCTGACCTATTATCTCTCTGGATTCAAACCTAGCCAATCAGGTGCAGGAGCTTTTGGAATGCAAACTAGCATGACAAAGCGGTATGGGCAGCAATTACAGGTCAATGAGAACCGTTTACACGTCTGATGGTCTTCAGGTGGGCATGGCCATAGCTCAGCCTGCAGAAACTCCACAAAGGAGTGTAGTAGGGGGCTGGGGGTGTGAACTAAAATGTAATGGGGAAGGAGAGTGAAGATGGGGGTGGGCTGGTAAACTGAAGGAAGCTTCCATTCTGTCTAAGCTTGTTTATACTCTATGCATAGGTGAGTATTTATGTTAGCATGTGTGTTTTGTGTGTGTGTCTATCATACTGATGTAAGGATAGAGAGGAAGTTTAATATCAGATCGTACATACCAGTGTGAAGCTCCACCTGAAAAATAATGGAATTACATAGAATTCATTGGACCTAAAAAAAAATCATTTTTGTGAGTACACAGGACATTATCATTTGTACCAGAATCCCAGAAATTACTCCAGTTAATTCTGAATACTTTACTTCTCATCTGTTTTTGCCTTACAGTGGATGGCAGTGGTGCGTCCAGCTCAACTAAGATTCAAGGGGTTTGACCTCATATGATAATGTATCTTACTTTTCAAAAATACCACAAGAACATATGCAACTCACATTAATAATAATAGCTTCATTCTTGGCAGTACTCCAAAAAAAAAAAAACATTGACGAAATGCAAAAGTTTTACAAAGCAACTCATCCTCAACATGAGGCTATTTACATTGCTATGTCTGATCTGGTCATTGGCCATCAGGGTCTTAGCAGTGCCTGCCTCCAGTGCTCCCCTGCAGTGCATTTTCAGCCATGGTGGCATCATACTACATCCTCTTTGCACACTTATGTCTCACACACTTTTGTCCAATTAGATTTTTTGTAGATGTAACGCTTCATCCTGAGTTTGTGGTATGTTTATACTGAAATCTGTACTGTTAATTGAAAAATATGTTGTTTAATCAGCATTTGAGACTCTGCTTTAGAGCTTTGCATTTGAGATTTGTCAGGCAATGGTTTCACAAGCAAATCCATCAACTTCTCTGATTAGAAGGAAGAAAGTCTCAGTTTAAGTATCCTTTGTCTGACAGTAAAAGGGGTTAATCTCCAGGCCCACGTAACATGGGTCACACTAAATAACAGTGACTTTAGAGACACATGGTCCCAAAAACATTCAGTTCTTCTCCTCTTAGAGCTCAGTCTCACACATACAGCTCAGGAACAGAGTCACACATGAAACAACCAGATATACTTCAAGAGGTCCTTTGCTTAAAGCAGCAATAAGGAGTTCTGTTCCAAAACTACCTAAAATGGAGGCAAAAACCTTGCAAACACCACCAACAACCCAGTTGACACAGATAGAAGCTTGCCAACACACTAACTGGTGTATTTTGGCAGTATAGCTAGCAATATCATGCTGTGAAAGCTTTTCTTCCAATTTTGCAGAGTATTCTAGCCCGGTATACAGACCTACGTAGGGCATATCCTGGATGGCTAGTGGGAAAGACACAGGTGTTAATCTGTCCTTCACATGACCATATGCTATCAAAATGAATTTGAGCATGGTACCAAAACTGATTGCCTATAAATCCATACCTCTAAAAGTGTCAAATTGTTGCATAATGTTACTTTAACTTTCATTCTAGCTCTAAGATCCACAAGGGCATAAACTACATATGAATCATAAGGGATTGTTTCTGATTTTCATTCCACCACACCTTATTCTTCAAACCCTGGCACAAGTGTGACCTATCATTAGGGCCCAAACCCGGTACACAAGTTGTGACCTATTATTAGGGAGCATCACTTCCACATCTTTGAGCAAACCTCTTCCCACACGCAGAGCATTCATGAGGGTTCTCCCCAGTGTGGATTCTCTGAAGTCAGTACAGAACACACAAAGACAGCTCTTCGCACATTCAGAACAGACAAAAGGCTTCTCTCCAGTATGAACTCAAAGACAGCTCTTCCCACATTCAGAACAGACAAAAGGCTTCTCTCCAGTATGAACTCAAAGACAGCTCTTCCCACATTCAGAACAGACAAAAGGCTTCTCTCCAGTATGAACTCAAAGACTGCTCTTCCCACATTCAGAACAGACAAAAGGCTTCTCTCCAGTAGGAACTCAAAGACTGGAAGTGTGGGTGAGGAGTGAGTTCACCTCTGATGACTCTTCAGTGTGCCTTTCTGAATGAATCCTTTCCTCAAAGACCGTTGGTAAGGTTGCCCTCACCTGTGGTTGATCTGATGGCTGGTTGCACCTCTGATGAATCTTCAGTGTGCCTTTCTGAATGAATCCTTTCCTCAAAGACCGTTGGTAAGGTTTCCCTCACCTGTGGTTGATCTGATGGCTGGTTGCACCTCTGATGACTCTTCAGTGTGCCGTTCTGAATGAATCCTTTCCTCAAAGAGCGTTGGTAAGGTTGCCCTCACCTGTGGTTGATCTGATGGCTGGTTGCACCTCTGGGTTTTAGGGAAGCTTTTCCCACATGTAGAGGACTACTACAGATTTTCAAAGTGAATCCTGTGATAAACTTTTAGCTGTTACTGTAAGATTTCTAAAATCATGAGCATTTGCCTATTTCTGTTATTTCATGTTGGATAAGATCTTAGGGTGCAGGGAATCTCTTGTCACTTGCACTGCACTGATTGGGGCATTTCTCCTGTATGTATCTTTCAATACTTCTTCACATGTGGTCCTCCTAACGAGCCTGCCGGCATGCGTGATGAAACCACTACAGATGATCCAGCACGCGGCGGCACATCTGGTGTTCAACCAACTAAAGAGGGCACACGTCACCCCGCTTCTCATTGAGCTCCATTGGCTGCCTGTAGGTGCTCGCATTACGTTCAAGTCACTTATGCTTGCTTACAGAGTGATTGATGGTTCTGCTCCCACCTACTTAAATGCCCTTGTAAGAGCAAATGTTACACCCAGGATGCAGCGCTCGTCTCATGAGTGTGGTTTAGCACTGCCGTCTGTGCAAGTACGTCAATGCAGACTATTCTCATTTGTAGTTCCACGTTGGTAGAACAAACTCCCTAGCACTACCAGACCACCTCTCTACCTTTAAGAAGCTCTTGAAGACCCAACTCTTCAGAGAGCACCTCCCTTCTTAAACTTGCACTTCGACTAGTACTTAACTTGCACTTACAGCAGTTACATTCCTGCACTTCTTTTTTCTATTTCTTATGTAAAATAGTATGTATTGTTACACTAGGTCTATTTTGCTTGTAGCTTGACTGTTCTCTCCCTTGTTTGGACAAAAGCGTCTGCCAAATGACTAAATGCAAATGTAATGATTAAAAGCTGTTCCACACTTAAAACCCTCGTAGGCCTTTTCACCTGTGTGTATGCTCTGATTAACCTAAAACTCAATCAATTCAATTCTGATCTATCAGTCTTATTCATGTAAAGAAGTTTTTTTTTAGTGTGTATAATAGTGTTTCTAATAATAATAATAATAATGATAATGGACAAACAAATGAAGTAAAAAATCGTCAAGGGAAAAATATTATAAAATAAACCTTTCAGTAAAAAATGTATGTAATGTACCAAATGAAAAAGAAAAAAAAAAAAACAATAAATGTTAATGTTTTATTCATTATTTACAGTTATGTGGTATTATCTCTCAATATGTGGCAGGAGAGTAGACACTAGGAGATTAGATCTATGTATTCACCTATTTCCCCTAGGAGTGATTTTATCTTCTCTTTTTATTTTTGTACATCCAGAGCAAATATCTTCTGTTCTTGAGAAGTAGGTTCCCCCGATGTTGTTGTACTTATTACATTCTGTCGGGAAAAGAAACTCATCCTCCACTACCCGATTACTACAGTGAGTGCAGAGTCTGTTTTCTCGAGGTAGCCATGTTTGTCTGTGTACCCTTTTGACAATGACAATGCTTTGTTCCCTACCATCCTTTCTGTGCACCCCCACCCCGCCCCGAGACTCAACACATATTTCAGCTGTTGCCAAGCTCACAGCCTTCACATGATGATCTGTTTATGGCCTCATATCTAGACAGCTGATGCATACACTACTTTTGCTTGTACATGCACTAGTAGATGCTTGTAGATTGTAGTTTGTATACAAGCACACACACCCCTCCTCACCACCATCACACACTTGAAAAATTTAGGTTTCAATCTCTATCCCAACACATGCATCAGACATGAAGAAATTAGCCGTAATCATGTTCATGACATTTTGTTTAAAATGAATTAAACCAAAGACATTTTAAAGAAAGTTAAAACTTTATCTGGTTTTATCAGGTCAGCACATCAGAACCGTGGATCCTCTGGTGCCTCTTGAGATGACCTATTTGGCGAAAGTCCTTTCCACACTGAGAACACTGATTCGGCTTTTCACCAGTATGGATCCTCTGGTGTGCCTTGAGAGGACCTATTTGGCGAAAGGCCTTTTCACACTGAGAACACTGATACGGCTTTTCCCCAGTATGGATCCTCTGGTGTGTCTTGAGATAATCATTTCTACTAAAGGCCTTCCCGCACTGAGAACACTGGTACGGCTTTTCCCCAGTATGGATGCTCTGGTGTGTCTTGAGAGGACCTATTGTACTAAAGGCCTTTTCACACTGAGAACACTGATACGGCTTTCCTCCAGTATGGGTCCTCTGGTGTGTCTTGAGAGCAGACATGTGACTAAAGACCTTCCCACACTGAGAACACTGATACGGCTTTTCCCCAGTATGGGTCCTCTGGTGTCTCTTGAGAGGACCTATTTGGCTAAAGGCCTTTCCACACTGAGAACACTGATACGGCTTTTCCCCAGTATGGGTCCTCTGGTGTCTCTTGAGATGATCAATTGTAATAAAGGCCTTCACACACTGAGAACACTGATACGGCTTTTCACCAGTATGGATCCTCTGGTGTACCTTGAGAGTAGACATGTGGCTAAAGACCTTCCCACACTCTGAACAGTGATGTGGCTTTTCTCCAGAGTGTGTGATCTGATGGGAGGTTAGATATGATTTCCTCCTGAAACTCTTCCCACAAGTAGTGCAATGATATGGCTTTTCACCAGTATGGATCCTCTGGTGTAACTTGAGGCTAGAAGTGTCCTTAAAGGAGTTTCCACATTGAGAACACTCATGTGGATTTTCCCCAGTATGGATCCTCAGGTGTGTCTTGAGATGACCTTTTTGGCTAAAGGCTTTTCCACACTGAGAACACTGATATGGCTTTTCCCCAGTATGGATCCTCTGGTGTGCCTTGAGAGGACCTATTTGGCTAAAGGCCTTTCCACACTGAGAACACTGATATGGCTTTTCCCCAGTATGGATCCTCTGGTGTAGCTTGAGGCTAGAAGTGTCCTTAAAGGAGTTTCCACATTGAGAACACTCATGTGGCTTTTTTCCAGTATGTGTCATCATATGCTCGGTTAGGTGTGAGCGATGGGGACTTCTGTTTTTGTTTCCTTTTTCCTCAGAGTTCCAACTCTTGTTAGATTGGATCCTTTGAATGTCTCCTGAAATATTTTAAGAAGAAAAATAATGAAACAATATATTCTCTCTTCTCCTCTTTCTGGTTTGCAATTTCTACAATACTGGCACATATATTTGATATGCATTTTGATATATTGGTTATTTGTTAGAAATATACATCACTTGGAATTGACTTAGGATAAAAGCGTCTACCAAAAGCCTAAATGTAAATATAAACAGAGATACACAAACATGAATAACAGAGCTTCAGAAAAAATTATTACAGACACTTTCTGTCCTTTGAATGCAGGAGACAGATATTACATATATTATCCTATAAGTAAGGTATTCATAGCCTGAATAGGTCTGAATAGGCTTAATAGTGTGAAGCACAAGTTAGCCATTCTCTAAAATTCAACTATTGTAAATATACATGCCACATTACATTAAATAAGCAACTTACTTGTAGGTGAAGAGTCAAAGTCATCATATTCTCTTAAATCAAATTCTTCTTCAACTTTGATTTCCATTGGTGAATACCTTTCTTTTTTCATGGTCATGATAGGTGACGTGTTCATTTCAGTCTTGCATTCACAATCCATTACAGGCTTTTCTTCCACTGTCTTACATGTAGACAGATACTCTTGTAGGAAATCATCAAACTCTTCTTCTTTTATCTCCGGCTTCACTGAAGTGGGCAGTTGTGTTGGTTCAGTAAATCCAGACATTTCAGACTTCAGTTCTGTTTTGGAAAAAAATTAAACTTTGTCAAACTATCCTTGATGAATTACTGTATACTTCCAGAGCATCACAGTGCCAGCCTTTAAAGGTGAGTTTATTAATCTGACTCCACGCTGTGGGGTTAATATAATGCTTCTTCTGCCTGACCTATTCTCTCTCTGGATTCAAACCTAGCCAATCAGGTGCAGGAGCTTTTGAAATGCAAACTAGCATGACAGAGGGTTATGGGCAGGAATTACAGGTCTATGAGAACCGTTTACACGTCTGATGGTCTTCAGGTGGGCATGGCCATAGCTCAGCCTTCAGAAACTCCACAAAGGAGTGTAGTAGGGGGCTGGGGGTGTGAACTGAAATGTGATGGGGAAGGAGAGTAAAGATGGGGGTGGGCTGGTAAACTGAAGGAAGCTTCCATTCTGTCAAAGCTTGTTAATACTCTATGCATACTGTAGGTGGGTATTTATTTAGCATGTGTGTTTTGTGTGTGTCTATCATACTGATATGAGGATAGAGAGGAAGTTTAACATCAGACCTTACATACCAGTGTGAAGCTCCACTTAAAAAATAATGGAATTACATAGAATTCATGGGACCTAAACAAATATTTGTTGTGAGTACACAGGACATTATCATTTGCACCAGAATCCCAGAGATTTTCCCAAGTTAATTCTGAATACTTTACTTTTCATCTGTTTTTGCCTTACTGTGGAATGGGGTGGTGTGTCCAGGTCAACTACAATTCAAGGGTTTTTTACCTCATATGATAATGTATCTTACTTTAAAAATACCACAAGAACATATGCAACTCACTTTAATAATAATAGCTTCATTCTTGGCAGTACTCCAACTAAAAAAAACATTGACGAAATGCAAAAGTTTTACAAAGCAACTCATCCTCAACATGAGGCTATCAGCAGTGCTATGTCTGATCAGGTCATTGGCCATCAGGGTCTTAGCAGTGCCTGCCTCCAGTGCTCCCCTGTAGTGCATTTTCAGCCATGGTGGCATCATACATTTTTTTTATGTAATGCTTCATCCTGAGCTAGTAGTATGTTTGTACTGAATTCCTTACTGTTAATTCAACAATATGTTGTTTAATCAGCATTTGAGACTCTGTTTTGAGATTTACATTTCAGACTTGTCAGGCAATGGTTTCACAAGTAGATCATCAACTTCTCTGACTAGAAGGAAGAAAGTCTCAGTTTAAGTACCCTTGGTTTTACAGTGGAAGGTGTTAATCTCCAGGCCCACCTGACATGGGTCACACTAAATAACAGTGACTGTAGAGACACATGGTCCCAAAAACATTCAGTTCTGAAGCTTTTACCACATGTAGAGGACTCCTACAGATTTTCTTAAAAGTGAATCCTCTGATGAACCTTTAGCATTACTGTTAGATTTCTAAAATGATGAGCATTAGGGGATAAGATTTTAGGGTGCAGGGAATCTCTCATCACTTGCACTCCACTGATGAGGCACTTTTCCTGTTTGTATCTTTCAATACTTCTTCACATGACACTTTTGATTAAAAGCCATTCCACACTGAAAACCCTCGTAGGCCTTTTCTCCTGTGTGTATGCCCTGATGAACCTTGGGCTGTGATTTCACACAGACGGCATCTCTGCATCTTGAGCATTTGTAAGGTTTGTCTACTGTGTGTATTTCCTGATGTGTCTGGACAATTTAGCAAAACCTAAAACTCTTCATCAATTAAATTCTGGTTAATCAGTCTTCTTCGTGAAGAAACTAGCATGGCAATGGGTTGTGTGCGTAATAATAATGGACAAATACATGACGTAAAAAATCGTGAAGTGAAAAATATTATAAAATAAAATGACAAACCTTTCAGTAAAAAAATTATGTAATTAACCGATGAAAAGAGAGAAAACAACAATAAACGTTAATGTTTTATTCATTATTCACAGTTATGTGGTATTCTCTCTCAATATGTGGCAAGAGAGTAGATACAAGGATATTGGGTCTATGTATTCACCTATTTCTCCTAGGAGTGATTTTATCTTCTCTTTTCATTTTTATAAACCCAGAGCAAATATCTTCTGTTCTTGATAAGTAGGTTTCCCTGATGTTGTTGTACTCATTACATTCTGACAGGAAAAGAAACTCATGCTCCACTACCCGATTACTACAGTGAGTGCAGAGTCTGTTTTCTCGAGGTAGCCATGTTTGTCTGTGTACCCTTTTGACAATGACAATGGTTTGTTCCCTACAACCCTTTCTGTGCACCCCCACCCCGCCCCGAGACTCAACACATATTTCAGCTGTTGCCAAGCTCACAGCCTTCACATGATGATCTGTTTATGGCCTCATATCTAGACAGCTGATGCATACACTACTTTTACTTGTACATGCACTAGTAGATGCTTGTAGATTGTAGTTTGTATACAAGCACACACACCCCTCCTCAACACCATCACACACTTGAAAAACTTAGGTTTCAATCTCTACCCCAACACATGCTTCAGACATGAAGAAATTAGCCTTAATCATGTACATCACATGTTGTTTAAAACTCATCTAACTTTTAAAGAAAGTTAAAACTTTATCAAGTATTATCAGGGCAGCACATCAGAACCGTGGATCCTCTGGTGTCTCTTGAGATGACCTATTTGGCTAAAGGCCTTTCCACACTGAGAACACTGATATGGCTTTTCCCCAGTATGGATCCTCTGGTGTTTCTTGAGAGGACCTATTTGGCTAAAGGCCTTTCCACACTGAGAACACTGATACGGCTTTTCCCCAGTATGGATCCTCTGGTGTGTATTGAGATGACCTATTTGGCTAAAGGCCTTTTCACACTGAGAACACTGATATGGCTTTTCCCCAGTATGGATCCTCTGGTGTGTCTTGAGATTACCTATTTCGCTAAAGGCCTTTTCACACTGAGAACACTGATACGGCTTTTCCCCAGTATGGATCCTCTGGTGTGTCTTGAGAGCAGACATGTGACTAAAGGCCTTCCCGCACTGAGAACACTGATACGGCTTTTCCCCAGTATGGGTCCTCTGGTGTGTCTTGAGATGACCTATTGTACTAAAAGCCTTTCAACACTGAGAACACTGATACGGCTTTTCCCCAGTATGGGTCCTCTGGTGTGTCTGGAGAGTAGACATGTGACTAAAGACCTTTCCACACTGAGAACACTCGTGTGGCCTTTTTCCAGTATCTGTCATCATTTGCTCGGTTAGGTGTGAGGAATTGGGACTTCTGTCTTTGTTTCTTTTTTCCTCAGAATTCCAACTCTTGTTAGATTGGATCCTTTCAATGTCTCCTGTAATATTTTAAGAAGAAAAAAATGAAACAATATATTCTCTCTTCTCCTCTTTCTGGTTTAAAATTTCTACAATACTGGCACATATATTTGATATGTATTTTGATATATTGGTTATTTGTTAGAAATGTCTTGGAAGTGACTTAGGATAAAAGTGTCTACCAAGAGCCTAAATGTAAATATAAACACACACATGAGATACACACACATGAATAACAGAGCTTTAGATCAAATGATTACAGACACTTTTTCTCCTTTGAATGCAGCAGACTACAGGTAGTATCCCATAAGTAAGGTATTCACCGTTCTCTGTTCTCTGAATAGGTCTCATATTGTGAAGCACAAGTTAGCCATTCTCTAAAATTCAAGTATTGTATATATATATATATATAACACATAACAATAAACAAGCAACTTACTTGTAGGTGAAGAGTCAAAGTCATCATATTCTCTTAAATCAAATTCTTCTTCAACTTTGATTTCCATTGGTGAATACTTTTCTTCTTTCAAAGTCATGATGGGTGACGTGTTCATTTCAGTCTTGCATTCACAATCCATTCCAGGCTTTTCTTCCACTGTCTTACATGTAGACAGATACTCTTGTAGGAAATCATCAAATTCTTCTTCTTTTATCTCCTGCTTCACTGAAGTGGGCAGTTGTGTTGGTTCAGTAAATCCAGACATTTCAGACTTCAGTTCTGTTTTGGAAAAAAATTAAACTTTGTCAAACTATCCTTGGTGAATTACTGTATACTTCCAGAGCATCACAGTGCCAGCCTTTAAAGGTGAGTGTATTGATCTGACTCCACGCTGTGGGGTTAATATAATGCTTCTTCTGCCTGACCTATTATCTTCCTGGATTCAAACCTAGCCAATCAGGTGCAGGAGCTTTCAGAATGCAAAGTAACATGACAAAGGGTTATGGCCAGGAATTTCATGTCTATGAGAACCGTTTACACGTCTGATAGTCCTCAGGTGGGCATGGCCATAGCTCAGCCTGCAGAAACTCCACAAAGGAGTGTAGTATGGGGGCTGGGGGAGTGAAGAGAAATGTGATGGGGAAGGAGAGTGAAGATGGGAGTTGGCTGGTAAACTGAAGGAAGCTTCCATTCTGTCTAAGCTTGTTTATACTGTACAGTGCCCTCCACAATTATTGGCACCCCTAGTAAATATGAGCAAAACAGGCTATGAAAAAATATGTCTTTGCTGTTTATCCTCTTGGTCTTTCACTCAAAATATTCACAAAAATCTTACCTTTTCATTGAAGTAAAATTATTGAAAGAAAAAAAAACTGTTGACATTAAATAAATATTTTTCCCCAAAACCTGTGTGCCACAATTATTGGCACCCCTAGACAAATCTTATAATTAAAATATAACTGAAGTTAGTTACCTCAATGAAAAGGTAAGATTTTTGTGAATATTTTGAGTGAAAGACCAAGAGGGCACTGTATGCATAGGTGAGTATTTATGTGGCATGTGTGTTTTGTGTGTGTGTGTGTGTGTGTGTGTGTCTGTTTGTGTGTGTGTGTGTGTGTGTGTGTGTGTGTGTGTGTGTGTGTGTGTGTGTGTGTGTGTGTGTGTGCGTGTGTGTGTGTGTGTGTGTGTGTGTATCATATTGATATAAGGATAGAGAGGAAGTTTAATATCAGACCTTACATACCAGTGTGAAGCTCCAGTTCAAAAATAATGGAAATAAATAGAATTCATGGGACCTAAACAAATATATATTTGTGAGTACACAGGACATTATCATTTGCACCAGAATCCCAGACAATTACCCCAGTTAAATCTGAATACTTTACTTTTGATCTGTTTTTGCCTTAATGTGGATGGCAGTGGTGCATCCAGCTCAACTACAATTCAAGGGTTTGACCTCATATGATAATGTATCTTACTCTAAAAATACCACAAGAGCATATGCAACTCACATTAATAATAATAGCTTCATTCTTGGCAGTACTCCGACTAAAAAAAACATTGACGAAATGCAAAAGTTATACAAAGCAACTCATTCTCAACATGAAGCTATTTACATTGCTATGTCTGATGTGGTCATTGGCCATCAGGGTCTTAGCAGTGCCTGCCTCCAGTGCTCCCCTTGCAGTGTATTTTCAGCCATGGTGGCATCATACTACATCCTCATTGCACACTTATGTCTCACACACTTTTGTCCAATTAGATTGTTTGTAGATGTAACGCTTCATCCCGATATAGTGGTATGTTTATACTGAAATCCGTACTGTTATTTAAAAAATATGCTGTTTAATCAGCATTTGAGATTCTGATTTTGAGATTTGCATTTGAGATTTGTCAGGCAATGGTTTCACAAGTAGATCCATCAACTTCTCTGATTAGAAGGAAGAAAGTCTCAGTTTAAGTACCCTTGGTCTGACAATAGAAGGTGTTAATCTCCAGGCCCACGTGTCATGGGTCACACTAAATACCAGGGACTCTAGAGACACATGGTCCCAAAAACATTCAGTTCTTCTCCTCTTAGAGCTCAGACTCACACATACAGCTCAGGAACAGAGTCACACATGTAACAACCAGATATACTTCAAGAGGTCCTTTGCTTAAAGCAGCAATAGGGAGTTATGTTCCAAAACTACCTAAAAGGCATATAAAAACCTTGCAAACACCACCAACAGCCCAGTTGACACTGATAGAAGCTTGCCAACACACTAACTGGTGTCTTTTGGCAGTATAGCTAGCAATGTCATGCTCTGAAAAGCTTTTTTATCCATTTTTGCCGGGTATTCCAGCCCGGTATACAGACCTACATAGGGCTTATCCTCATCATTAACGCCCAAACCCGATACACAAGTTGTGACCTATTAATAGGGAGCATCACTTCCACATCTCTCTCTCTCTCTCTATCTCTCTCTGTGTGTGTGTGTGTGTGCCATATAGTTTCTGTTTCAAAATAGCTCCAAAGATGAGAACTTTGAGCAAACCTCTTCCCACACGCAGAGCATTCATGAGGGTTCTCCCCAGTGTGGATTATCTGAAGTCAGTACAGAACACACCTGTGGTTGATCTGATGGCTGGTTGCACTTGTGGGTTTTGGGGAAGCTTTTCCCACATGTAGAGGACTACTACAGATTTTCTCCAAAGTGAATCCTGTGATAAACCTTTAGCTGTTACTGTAAGATTTCTAAAATCATGAGCATTTGCCTATTTGTGTTATTTCATGTTGGATAAGATCTTAGGGTGCAGGGAATCTCTTGTCACTTGCACTGCACTGATTGGGGCATTTGTCCTGTACGTATCTTTCAATACTTGACGCATTTGATTAAAAGCTGTTCCACAGCGAAAAGCCTAGTAGGCCATTTCACCTCTGTGTATTCTCTGATTAACCTAAAACTCTTCATCAATTAAATTCTTCATGCAAAGCCGATTTTTATTGGTGTGAATAATAATACTAATGATAATGGACAAATAAATCCAAATGAAGTAAAAAATCGTCAAGGGAAAAATATAATAAAATAAACGGACATACCTTTCAGTGAAAAAATTATGTAATGTACCAAATGAAACAAGAAAAACAACAATAAATGTTAATGTTTTATTCATTATTTACAGTTATGTGGTATTCTCTCTCAATATGTGGCAGGAGAGTAGACACTAGGAGATTAGGTCTATGTATTCACCTATTTCCCCTAGGAGTGATTTTATCTTCTCTTTTCATTTTTATAAACCCAGAGCAAATATCTTCTGTTCTTGAGAAGTAGGTTTCCCTGATGTTGTTGTATTTATTACATTCTGTCAGGAAAAGAAACTCATGCTCCACTACCCGATTACTACAGTGAGTGCAGTCTGTTTCCTCGAGGTAGCCATGTTTGTCTGTGTACCCTTTTGACAATGACAATGCTTTGTTCCCTACCACCCTTTCTGTGCACCCCCACCCCGCCCCGAGAATCAACACATATTTCAGCTGTTGCCAAGCTCACAGCCTTCACATGATGATCTGTTTATGGCCTCATATCTAGAGAGCTGATGCATACACTACTTTTGCTTGTACATGCACTAGTAGATGCTTGTAGATTGTAGTTTGTATAAAAGCACACACATATCTCCCCAACACCATCACACACTTGAAAAACTTAGGTTTCAATCTCTATCCCAACACATGTTTCAGGCATGAAGAAATTAGCCGTAATCATGTTCATGACATTTTGTTTGAAATGAATTAAACCAAAGACATTTTAAAGAAAGTAAAACTTTATCTGGTTTTATCAGGGCAGCACATCAGAACCGTGAATCCTCTGGTGTCTCTTGAGAGGACGCATTTGGCGAAAGGACTTTCCACACTGAGAACACTGATACGGTTTTTCCCCAGTGTGGATCCTCTGATGTGTCTTGAGAGCAGACATGTTACTAAAGACCTTCCCACACTGAGAACAATGATACGGCTTTTCCCCAGTATGGGTCCTCTGGTGTGTCTTGAGAGCAGACATGTTACTAAAGACCTTCCCACACTGAGAACACTGATACGGCTTTTCCCCAGTATGGGTCCTCTGGTGTGTCTTGAGAGTACCTATTTGGCTAAAGGCCTTTCCACACTGAGAACACTGATACGGCTTTTCCCCAGTATGGATGCTCTGGTGTGTCTTGAGATTACCTATTGTACTAAAGGCCTTTTCACACTGAGAACACTGATACGGCTTTTCCCCAGTATGGATCCTCTGGTGTTTCTTGAGAGGACCTATTTGGCTAAAGGCCTTTCCACACTGAGAACACTGATACGGCTTTTCCCCAGTATGGATGCTCTGGTGTGTCTTGAGATTACCTATTGTACTAAAGGCCTTTTCACACTGAGAACACTGATACGGCTTTTCCCCAGTATGGATCCTCTGGTGTTTCTTGAGAGGACCTATTTGGCTAAAGGCCTTTCCACACTGAGAACACTGATACGGCTTTTCCCCAGTATGGGTCCTCTGGTGTGTCTTGAGAGCAGACATGTGACTAAAGACCTTCCCACACTGAGAACACTGATACGGCTTTTCCCCAGTATGGATCCTCTGGTGTGTCTTGAGAGTACCTATTTGGCTAAAGGCCTTTTCACACTGAGAACACTGATACGGCTTTTCCCCAGTATGGATCCTCTGGTGTGTCTTGAGAGTACCTATTTGGCTAAAGGCCTTTTCACACTGAGAACACTGATACGGCTTTTCCCCAGTATGGGTCCTCTGGTGTGTCTTGAGATGACCTATTTGACTAAAGACCTTCCCACACTGAGAACACTCATGTGGCTTTTTTCCAGTATGTGTCATCATTTGCTCGGTTAGGTGTGAGGAATTGGGACTTCTGTCTTTGTTTCTTTTTTCTTCAGAATTCCAACTCTTGTTAGATTGGATCCTTTGAATGTCTCCTGTAATATTTTAAGAAGAAAAACATGAAACAATATATTCTCTCTTCTCCTCTCTCTGGTTTGCAATTTCTACAATACTGGCATATATTTTTGATGTATTGGTTATTTGTTAGAAATGAACATCACTTGGAAGTGACTTAGGATAAAAGTGTCTACTTAGAGCCTAAATGTAAATGTAAACAGAGATACACACACATGAATTACAGAGCTTCAGAAAAAAATATTACAGACACTTTCTGTCTTTTGAATGCATGAGACAGATATTACATATATTATGTAGGTATTCACAGCCTGAATAGGTTTGAATAGGCTTAATATTGTGAAGCACAAGTTAGCCATTCTCTAAAATTCAACTATTTCAAATATACATAACACATTACATTAAATAAGCAACTTACTTGTAGGTGAAGAGTCAAAGTCATCATATTCTCTTGAATCAAATTCTTCTTCAACTTTGATTTCCATTGGTGAATACCTTTCTTCTTTCAAGGTACTGGTAGGTGACATATACATTTCAGTCTTCCATTCATATTCCACTCCAGTCTTTTCTTCCACTGTCTGAGTTGTTGACAGATACTCTTGTAGGAAATCATCAAACTCTTCTTCTTTTATCTCCTGCTTCACTGAAGTGGGCAGTTGTGTCGGTTTTGTAAATCCAGACATTTCAGACGTTCTGTTTTCGGTTAAACTATCTATTTGCGATATAGTGAAAATCTTCACAGAACTACAGTATAGTTGTAATGCTGATAAACTACACCTAGAGTATGCTTCCAGAGCATCCCAGTGCCAGCCTTTAAAGGTGAGTTTAGTAATCTTACTCTGTGGGGTTAATATAATGCTTCTTCTGCCTGACCTATTATCTCTCTGGATTCAAACCTAGCCAATCAGGTGCAGGAGCTTTTGGAATGCAAACTATCATGACAAAGCGTTATGGGCAGGAATTACAGGTCTATGAGAACCGTTTACACGTTTGATGGTCCTCAGGTGGGCATGGCCATAGCTCAGCCTGCAGAAACTCCACAAAGGAGTGTAGTAGGGGGCTGGGGGTGTGAAGTGAAATGTGATGGGGAAGGAGAGTGAAGATGGCGGTGGGCTGGTAAACTGAAGGAAGCTTCCATTCTGTCTAAGCTTGTTTATACTCTATGTATAGGTGAGTATTTATTTAGCATGTGTGTTTTGTGTGTGTCTATCATACTGATATAAGGATAGAGAGGAAGTTTAATATCAGACCTTACATACCAGTGTGAAGCTCCACCTCAAAAATAATGTAAATAAATAGAATTCATGGGACCTAAAACAATATATATATTTGTGAGTACACAGGACATTATCATTTGCACCAGAATCCCAGACATTTACCCTAGTTAATTCTGAACACTTTACTTCTCATCTGTTTTTGCCTTACTGTGGAGGGCAGTGGTGCGTCCAGCTCAACTACAATTCAAGGGTTTCAAACCCATATGGTAATGTATCTTACTTTAAAAATACCACAAGAAGCAAATCAGATTAATAATAACAGCTTCATTCTTGGCAGTACTCCAACAAAAAAAACATTGACGAAATGCAAAAGTTTTACAAACCAACTCTTCCTCAACATGAGGCTATCAGCAGTGCTATGTCTGATCAGGTCATTGGCCATCAGGGTCTTAGCAGTGCCTGCCTCCAGTGCTCCCCTGCAGTGCATTTTCAGCCATGGTGGCATCCATACATTTGTCTAATTCATTTTTGTGAGATGTAATGCTTCATCCTGAGCTTGTGGTATGTTTGTACTGAATTCCTTACTGTTAATTCAACAATATGTTGTTTAATCAGCATTTGAGACTCTGTTTTGAGAATTACATTTCAGACTTGTTAGGCAATGGTTTCACAAGTAGATCATCAACTTCTCTGACTAGAAGGAAGAAAGTCTCAGTTTAATTATCCTTGGTTTTACAGTGGGAGGTGTTAATCTCCAGGCCTACCTGACATGGGTCACACTAAATAACAGTGACTGTAGAGACACATGGTCCCAAAAACATTCAGTCCTGAAGCTTTTCCCACATGTAGAGGACTCCTACAGATTTACTCCAAAGTGAATCCTCTGATGAACCTTTAGCATTACTGTTAGATTTCTAAAATGATGAGCATTAGGGGATAAGATTTTAGGGTGCAGGGAATCTCTCGTCACTTGCACTCCACTGATGGGGCACTTTTCCTGTTTGTATCTTTCAATACTTCTTCACATGACACTTTTGATTAAAAGCCATTCCACACTGAGAACCCTAACAGGCCTTTTCTCCTGTGTGTATGCCCTAATGAACCTTGGGCTGTGATTTCACACAGACGGCATCTCTGTATCTTGAGCATTTTTAAGGTTTGTCTACTGTGTGTATTTCCTGATGTGTCTGGACAATTTAGCCAAACCTAAAACTCTTCATCAATTAAATTCTGGACAATCAGTCTTCTTTGTGCAAAGTAGATTTTTTTGTGAATAATAGTGTTTCTAATAATAATAATGGACAAACAAATGAAGTAAAAAATCGTAAAGTGAAATATATTATCAAATGAACTGACATACCTTTCAGTAAAAAATGTATGTAATTAACCAAAAGTAAAGAGAAAAAACAACAATAAATGTTAATGTTTTATTCATTATTTACAGTTATGTGGTATTCTCTCTCTCAATATGTGGCAGGAGAGTAGATACTAGGAGATTAGGTCTATGTATTCACCTATTTCCCCTAGGAGTGATTTTTCTTCTCTTTTCATTTTTATAAACCCAGAGCAAATATCTTCTGTTCTTGAGAAGTAGGTTTCCCCGATGTTGTTGTACTTATTACATTCTGTCAGGAAAAGAAACTCATCCTCCACTACCCGATTACTACAGTGAGTGCAGAGTCTGTTTACTCGAGGTAGCCATGTTTGTCTGTGTACCCTTTTGACAATGACAACGCTTTGTTCCCTACCTCCCTTTCTGCGCACCCCCACAACTTCCAGAGACTCAACATATATTTAAGCTGTTGCCAAGCTCACAGCCTTCTCAAGATGATTTGTCTATGGCCTCATATCTAGACAGCTGATGCATACACTACTTTTACTTGTACATGCGCTACTGGATGCTTGTAGATTGAAGTTTGTATACAAGCACACACACCCCTTCTCAACATCATCACACACTTGAAAAACTTAGGTTTCAATCTCTATCCCAACACATGCTTCAGACATGAAGACATTAGCCTTAATCATGTTCATGACATTTTGTTTAAAATGAATTAAACCAAAGACATTTTAAAGAAAGTAAAAACTTTATCTGGTTTTATCAGGGCAGCACATCAGAACCGTGGATCATCTGGTGTGTCTTGAGATGACCTATTTGGCTAAAGGCCTTTCCACACTGAGAACACTGATACGGCTTCTCCCCAGTATGGATCCTCTGGTGTGTCTTGAAAGCAGACATGTGTCTAAAGGCCTTTCCACACTGAGAACACTGATACGGCTTTTCCCCAGTATGGATCCTCTGGTGTGTCTTGAGAGGACCTATTTGGCTAAAGGCCTTTTCACACTGAGAACACTGATACGGCTTCTCCCCAGTATGGATCCTCTGGTGTTTCTTGAGATCAGACATGTGACTAAAGACCTTCCCACACTGAGAACACTCATGTGGTTTTTTTCCAGTATGTGTCATCATTTGCTCGGTTAGGTGTGAGCGATTGTGACTTCTATCTTTGTTTCTTTTTTCCTCAGAGTTCCATTTCTTGTTAGATTGGATCCTTTGAATGTCTCCTGTAATATTTTAAGAAGAAAAAAATGGAACAATATATTCTCTCTTCTTCTTTTTCTGGTTTGCAATTTCTACAATACTGGCACATATATTTGATATGTATTTTGATATATTGGTTATTTGTTAGAAATGTACATCACTTGAAAGTGACTTAGGATAAAAGTGTCTACCAAGAGCCTAAATGTAAATATAAAGAGATACACACAAATGAATTACAGAGCTTCAGATCAAATGATTGCAGACACTTTCTCTCCTTTGAATGCAGCAGACTACAGGTAGTATCCCATAAGTAAGGTATTCACAGTTCTCTGTTCTCTGAATAGATCTCATATTGTGAAGCACAAGTTAGCCATTCTCTAAAATTCAACAATAAACAAGCAACTTACTTGTAGGTGAAGAGTCAAAGTCATTATTTTCTCTTAAATCAAATTCTTCTTCAACTTTGATTTCCATTGGTGAATACTTTTCTTCTTTCATGGTCATGATGGGTGACGTGTTCATTTCAGTCTTGCATTCACAATCCATTCTATGCTTTTCTTCCACTGTCTTACATGTAGACAGATACTCTTGTAGGAAATCATCAAATTCTTCTTCTTTTATCTCCGGCTTCACTGAAGTGGGCAGTTGTGTTGGTTCAGTAAATCCAGACATTTCAGACTTCAGTTCTGTTTTGAAAAAAAATTTAACTTTGTCAAACTATCCTTGGTGAATTACTGTATACTTCCAGAGCATCACAGTGCCAGCCTTTAAAGGTGAGTGTATTGATCTGACTCCACGCTGTGGGGTTAATATAATGCTTCTTCTCCCTGACCTATTATCTTCCTGGATTCAAACCTAGCCAATCAGGTGCATGAGCTTTTGGAATGCAAACTAGCATGACAAAGGGTTATGGGCAGGAATTACACATCTATGAGAACCGTTTACACTTCTGATGGTCCTCAGGTGGGCATGGCCATAGCTCAGCCTTCAGAAACTCCACAAAGGAGTGTAGTAGGGGGCTGGGGGTGTGAAGAGAAATGTGATGGGGAAGGAGAGTAAAGATGGGGTTGGGCTGGTAAACTGAAGGAAGCTTCCATTCTGTCTAAGCTTGTTTATACTGTGTGCATAAGTGAGTATTTATGTGGCATGTGTATTTTGTGTGCGTGTGTCAATCTGGTCCTCGTTTCAGGCGGCTGTCTTAAGCCCTTGTTTCTGAGCTTCGTTGCTCAGTCATGAGGTTTCTAACCGAGGGACAGTCAACTCTGTATGCTCACCTGCTCCTAGCAGGAACTTGCTCCTGTGATTATTGATCCTTGTTTGCCGCAGCTCACGGTCTGTTGGACTTTATATTGTTTCTGTGATTTTGGATACTTTGTGGACTTTTTGAGTTTGTTGCCTAAAGACGGCGTTTTGTGTCATTTATTGGAAGGACATCTTTTGTTTACTGTGTGCCATTGAATCCGTCGTTGTTTCTGGAATAAACCCTCTGTGAGTCCTCCAAACCTTGTCTCCTGCATTTGTGCTTCACAAGATCCTAACACATGGTCCCAAAAAGATTCAGTTCTTCTCCTCTTAGAGCTCAGCCTCACACATACAGCTCAGGAACAGAGTCACACATGTAACAACCAGATATCAGAATCAGAATCAGAATCAGAATGGGATTCATTGCCAAGTAGGTTTACACCTACTTGGAATTTTTTCTGGTGTGAAGTTGCATACAGTAAACATAAAACATAAAAACATAGAAACACAATAAGTACTACACATAAGAACCAAAAAACACAATATATACGATACAAATATATAAACAATGAATATAAAAAAAAAAGTGGAAAGTAGAGTGCAAAAAGCAAAACAGGAGTGCAATGTGGATGAGCAATGTGCAATGTAATGTGTGTTAATGTAACACAGACTTAGGGTGTGGGGGTGGGATAAGAGTCCAGGTCAGGTGGGGGTCCCGGGCCTTGTTAATAAGGCCAACAGCAGCCGGGAAGAAGCTGGTTTTGTGGCGTGAGGTTTTGGTCCTGATGGACCGCATCCTCCTGCCGGAGGGAAGAACCTCAAAGAGTTTGTGACCCGGGTGGGAGGGATCGGCCACAATCTTACCTGCCCGCCTCAGGGTCCTAAAGGCGAACAGGTCCTGAAGAGATGGAAGATTGCAGCCAATCACCTTCTCGGCAGAACGGATGATACGCTGCAGTCTGCCTTTGTCATTGGCAGTGTCAGCAGCGTACCAGACGGTGATGGAGGAGGTGAGGATGGACTCGATGATGCAGGTGTAGAAGTGCACCATCATTGCCTTTGGCAGGTTGAACTTCTTCAGCTGCCGCAGGAAGTACATACTCTGTTGAGCTCTTTTGGTGAGGGAGCTGATGTTCAGCTCCCACTTGAGGTCCTGGGAGATGATGGTGCCCAGAAAGCGGATGGACTCCGCAAGTGTCGACTGGGGAGTCTCTCAGGGTGATGAGGGTGGGTGGGCTGGGTTCTTTCTAAAGTCTACAACCATCTCCACTGTTTTCAGAGCATTTAGCTCCAGGTTGTTCTGGCCACACCAGGTCACCAGATGGTCAATCTCCCACCTGTAAGCGGACTCATCCCCACCAGAGATAAGCCCAATGAGGGTGGTGTCATCCGTGAACTTGAGGAGTTTGACGGACTGGTGACTGGAGGTGCAGCTGTTTGTATATAGGGAGAAGAGTAGAGGGGAAAGAACGCAGCCTTGAGGGGAGCCGGTGCTTATGGTTCTGGACTCAGAGACATACTTCCCCAGCCTCACAGGTTGCCTCCTGTCAGACAGGAAGTCTGTGATCCACCTGCAGGTGGAGTCAGGCACACTCAGCTGGGAGAGCTTGTCCTGTAGCAGAGCAGGAATGATGGTATTAAAGGCAGAGCTGAAGTCCACAAACAGGATCCTGGCGTAGGTTCCTGCGGAGTCCAGGTGCTAGAGGATAAAGTGAAGGGCCATGTTTACTGCATCGTCTACAGACCTGTTGGCTCTGTAAGCAAACTGCAGGGGGTCCAGGAGAGGGTCAGTGATGGCTTTGAGGTGAAGCAGCACAAGGCGCTCAAATGCCTTCATCACTACAGAGGTCAGGGCGATGGGTCTGTAATCATTGAGTCCAGTGATCTTAGCTTTTTTGGGGACGGGGATGATGGTGGAGGTCTTGAAGCAGGCTGGTACGTGGCATGTCTCCAGTGAGGTGTTAAAAATGTCTGTGAACACCGGAGACAGCTGATCAGCACAGTGCTTCAGGATTGTTGGAGAGACAGAGTCTGGCCCGGCCGCTTTGCGGGGGTTCTGTCTCCTGATTAGCATGTTGACGTCCCTCTCCAGGATGGAGAGAGTCGTCACTGTGGAGGGGGAGGAGGGAGGGGGCTCTGAGGTGGGCAGTTGTGAGAAGGCGCTGGCCTTAGCTGAGGTGGGGGGGCTGCAGTTGATGGGCTGGGGGTGGAGGGTGGTGTTACGGGGGATGGTGTGAGGACTGTTCCATTGTCCATCAAAGCGACAGTAAAACTCATTCAAGTTGTTGGCCAGGCGTGAGTCGTTTGTGGAGTGGGGGGCTCTAGGTTTACAATTGGTAATCAACCTAAGCCCTTTCCAGACAGAGGCAGTCGTTGGCTGAGAACTGGTGTCGAAGTTTCTCAGAGTACAGTAGTTTAGCATCTCTCACCTCCTTTCTAAACCTGTATTTCGACTCTACATATCTGTCCCTGTCCCCACTCCTGAATGCTTCAGCCTTCTCCAACCTTGACTTTTTGAGTTTGACTGTAAACCAGGGTTTGTCATTGTTGTAACTCACCCTGGTGCGTGATGGAACACAGCTGTCCTCACAGAAGCTGATATAAGAAGTCACAGCCTCTGTGTACTCGTCCAAACTTTTTGAAGCAGTCCTGAACACCTCCCAGTCTGTGCAGTCCAAGCATGCCTGAAGATCCTCCACAGCCTCACTGGTCCACTGCTTTGAAGTCCTGACAACAGGTTTGCAGAGTTTAAGTTTCTGCCTGTGTAAAGGAATCAAGTGGACCATGACGTGGTCCAAGAGTCCCAGTGCAGCCCGGGGGACGGCGTGGTAGGCACTGCTTACTGTGGTGTAACAGTGATCCAGAATGTTCTCCTCTCTGGTCGGGCATTTAATAAATTGTTTGTATTTGGGGAGTTTGCGGGTGAGATTTCCTTTGTTAAAGTCGCCGAGGACAATAACTAAGGAGTCCGGGTTAGTCCGCTCCACACACAGTATCTGGTCGGCGAGCATGCGTTGTGCCTCTTGCACGTTAGCCTTCAAGAGGTCCTTTGCTTAAAGCAGTAATAGGGAGTTCTGTTCCAAAACTACCTAAAATGCATATAAAAATCTTGCAAACACCACCAACAGCCTAGTTGACAATGATAGAAGTTGACACTTTCTCCAAAGTGAATCCTGTGTGATGAACCTTTAGCTGTTACTGTAAGATTTCTAAAATCATGAGCATTTGCCTATTTGTGTTATTTCATGTTGGATAAGATCTTAGGGTGCAGGGAATCTCTTGTCACTTGCACTGCACTGATTGGGGCATTTCTCCTGTATGTATCTTTCAATACTTCTTCACATGTGGTCCTCATAACGAGCCTGCCGGCATGCGTGATGAAACCACTACAGATGATCCAGCACGCGGCGGCACATCTGGTGTTCAACCAACTAAAGAGGGCACAAATCACCCGGCTTCTCATTGAGCTCCATTGGCTGCCTGTAGGTGCTCGCATTAAGTTCAAGTCACTTATGCTTGCTTACAGAGTGATTGATGGTTCTGCTCCCACCTACTTAAATGCCCTTGTAAGGGCAAATGTTACACCCAGGATGCCGCGCTCGCCTCATGAGTGTCGTTTAGCACTGCCGTCTGTGCAACTACGTCAATCCAGACTATTCTCATTTGTAGTTCCACGTTGGTAGAACGAACTCCCTAGCACTACCAGAGCAGGGGCGTCCCTCTCTACCTTTAAGAAGCTTTTGAAGACCCAACTCTTCAGAGAGCACCTCCCTTCCTAAACTTGCACTTCGACTAGTACTTAACTTGCACTTACAGCAGTTACATTCCTGTACTTCTTTTTTCTATTTCTTATGTAAAATAGTATTTCTTGTTACACTAGGTCTCTTTTGCTTGTAGCTTGACTGTTCTCTCCCTTGTTTGGACAAAAGCATCTGCCAAATGACTAAATGCAAATGTAATGATTAAAAGCTGTTCCACACTTAAAACCCTTGTAGGCCTTTTCACCTGTGTGTATGCTCTGATTAACCTACAACTCTTCAACAATTAAATTCTGATCTATCAGTCTAATTCGTGCAAAGAAGGTTTTTTTTAGTGTGTATAATAGTGTTTCTAATAATAATAATAATGATAATGGACAAACAAATGAAGTAAAAAAATCGTCAAAGGAAAAATATTTTAAAATAAACTGACAAACCTTTCAGTAAAAAATGTATGTAATGTACCAAATGAAAAAGAAAAAAAACAACAATAAATGTTAATGTTTTATTCATTATTTACAGTTATGTGGTATTATCTCTCAACATGTGGCAAGAGAGTAGATGCTAGGAGATTAGGTCTATGTATTCACCTATTTGCCCTAGGAGTGATTTCTCTCCTCTTTTTATTTTTATACATCCAGAGCAAATATCTTCTGTTCTTGAGAAGTAGGTTCCCCTGATGATGTTGTACTTATTACATTCTGTCAGGAAAAGAAACTCATCCTCCACTACCCGATTACTACAGTGAGTGCAGTCTGTTTTCTCGAGGTAGCCATGTTTGTCTGTGTACCCTTTTGACAATGACAATGCTTTGTTCCCTACCATCCTTTCTGTGCACCCCCACCCCGCCCCGAGACTCAACACATATTTCAGCTGTTGCCAAGCTCACAGCCTTCACATGATGATCTGTTTATGGCCTCATATCTAGAAAGCTGAATCTAGAACACATCTAGATCTACCATCACACACTTGAAAAACTAAGGTTTCAATCTCTACCCCAACACATGCTTCAGACATGAAGAAATTAGCCTTAATCATGTTTAAAACTAATCTAACCAAAGACATTAAAAGAAAGTAAAAACTTTATCAAGTATTATCAGGGCAGCACATCCTAACCGTGGATCCTCTGGTGTCTCTTGAGAGTACCCATTTGGCGAAAGGCCTTTCCACACTGAGAACACTGATACGGCTTTTCCCCGGTATGGATCCTCTGGTGTTTCTTGAGAGCAGACATGTGTCTAAAGTCCTTCCCACACTGAGAACACTGATAAGGCTTTTCCCCAGTATGGATCCTCTGATGTGTCTTGAAATGCTCATTTGTACCAAAGGCCTTTCCACACTGAGAACACTGATACGGCTTTTCCCCAGTATGGATCCTCTGGTGTGTCCTGAGATGACCTATTTGGCTAAAGGCCTTACCACACTGAGAACACTGATACGGCTTTTCCCCACTATGGATCCTCTGGTGTGTCTTGAGATGATCAATTGTACTAAAGGCCTTTCCACACTGAGAACACTGATACGCCTTTTCCCCAGTATGGATCCTCCGGTGTTTCTTGAGAGTACCCATTTGGCGAAAGGCCTTTCCACACTGAGAACACTGATACGGCTTTTCCCCAGTATGGATCCTCTGGTGTTTCTTGAGAGCAGACATGTGACTAAAGACCTTCCCACACTGAGAACACTTGTGTGGCTTTTTTCCAGTATGTGTCATCATATGCTCGGTTAGGTGTGAGGAATTGGGACTTCTGTCTTTGTTTCTTTTTTCCTCAGAATTCCAACTCTTGTTAGATTGGATCCTTTGAATGTCTCCTGTAATATTTTAAGAAGAAAAAAATGAAACAATATATTCTCTCTTCTCCTCTTTCTGATTTGCAATTTCTACAATACTGGCACATATATTTGATATGTATTTTGATATATTGGTTATTTGTTTAAGAAATGTACATCACTTGGAAGTGACTTGGGATAAAAGTGTCTACCAAGAGCCTAAATGTAAATATAAGCAGAGATACACACACATGAATTACAGAGCTTCAGATCAAATGATTGCAGACACTTTCTCTCCTTTGAATGCAGCAGACTACAGGTAGTATCCCATAAGTAAGGTATTCACAGTTCTATGTTCTCTCAATAGGTCTCATAGTGTGAAGCACAAGTTAGCCATTCTGTAAAATACATGTATTGTATATATATATATATATATATAACACATAACAATAAACAAGCCACTTACTTGTAGGTGAAGAGTCGACGTCACCATATTTCCTTAAATCAAATTCTTCTTCAACTTTGATTTCCATTGGTGAATACTTTTCTTCTTTCAAGGTCATGATGGGTGACGTGTTCATTTCAGTCTTGCATTCACAATCCATTCTAGGCTTTTCTTCCACTGTCTGAATTGTAGACAGATTCTCTTGTAGGAAATCATCAAATTCTTCTTCTTTTATCTCCGGCTTCACTGAAGGTGGCAGTTGTGTTGGTTCAGTAAATCCAGACATTTCAGACTTCAGTTCTGTTTTGGAAAAAAAATAAACTTTGTCGAACTATCCTTGGTGAATTACAGTATACTTCCAGAGCATCACATTGCCAGCCTTTGAAAGGTGAGTTTATTAATCTGACTCCACGTTGTGGGGTTAATATAATGCTTCTTCTGCCTGACCTATTATCTTCCTGGATTCAAACCTAGCCAATCAGGTGCAGGACCTTTTGAAATGCAAACTAGCATGATAAAGGGTTATGGGCAGGAATTACACGTCAATGAGAACCGTTTACACGTCTGATAGTCTTCAGGTGGGCATGGCCATAGCTCAGCCTGCAGAAACTCCACAAAGGAGTGTAGTAGGGGGCTGGGGGTGTGAACTGAAATGTGATGGGGAAGGAGAGTGAAGATGGGGGTGGGCTGGTAAACTGAAGGAAGCTTCCATTCTGTCTAAGCTTGTTAATACTCTATGCATACTGTAGGTAAGTATTTATTTAGCATGTGTGTTTTGTGTGTGTGTATCATACTGATATAAGGATAGAGAGGAAGTTTAACACTTCCAACCCCAAGGCCTTTTTTTGACCATGTTAGGTAGTCTGCCATGCCTGATATTTTTGTATATTTCACCTAACTAAAAACCATGAGGCAAAAGTGGCATTTTTAGGAGGAGCCATTTAGGAGCCATTTAGGAGTATTTGGTTGATATTTCTGTTTTTGTGACTGTATTGTTGTTGGTGATTTGATTTGTACTGAATTATCCCAAATTTGGAAGTTGTGATTGGTTCTGAGTGTGTGCCCCCTATAGGTCAGACATTGATTGGCGTTGGGATAAGGGTGTGCCAGGCCAAGGAGAGTGGATAGTTCCGGCGGCCCGCGCATATCATTATTGAGCGTGACCGGGACCGGGAGGCGTGAATCGTGACCGTGAAAAAGACTTTAATGCTTTAATTTACTTTTAATGTACGAAATAAATGGAAACAAGTTCATTATATCCACGTCTCATGGACTCTATTTAAATCACGCGTCAAGATACAATCGCCGGAACTCCAAGAAGTGGTCAAACAAATTGGCAAGATTTAGCCACTACAAAGATTATATTCTAGAACACCTCATCAATAATAAAATGAGAGTAAAAGGAATGTAGTAAAAAACGTTTTTTATTCAAATGAAATCTAGTTTTAGAGGTGCTCAGACTTTGTACAAAAACACATTGTTAATATTTTGGAAGTTTTCTTTTTTACTCTGAGCCCTGTAAACAGAGGTGTTTGCTCCACATAGGTGAGTTTAGCATTCAGAAAGTGTGTGTGGTTTCAATACTAATTCTAAGTAATATAGAATGTGACACTTTTCTTAACTTAGACCACTATGCATATTGATGAGAAAGGTGTGAACATTCTGGGACACCTCGGTCAGAGTCAATGGCCATGACGTAGTGGTCCTGGAATGTCTTTGTTCATACAGGTTTACTTGACACATCATGACCCAATAGTCATCACTGAATTACCATCTCCTTATCATATGAATAGTTGTCATTTGCTAATGGGAGGGTCGAAACCTCACTCAGAGGCTGAAATTTGCAAGGGATTCGTAATATTGTCCTTACAAAGTGATTATTTATATTTTAGTTTCAAACTTTACATATTTTAAAATAAAAGGGTTCAAGGTTGCTGTGGGTGTTAGTTTTATGTTTCTAGGACAAAAACTCGCAGAGATTTTTAAATATATTAATAAAAATACCACCAAGTCCCCCACGGGGCCCCTTGGGGCTGGAAGAGTTAAATTCTGGACAATCAGTCTTCTTCGTGCAAAGTAGATTTTTTTTTTGTGAATAATAGTGTTTCTAATAATAATAATGGACAAATAAATGAAGTAAAAAATCGTGAAGTGAAAAATATTATCAAATGAACTGACATACCTTTCAGTAAAAAATGCATGTAATTAATCAAAAGTAAAGAGAAAAAACAACAATAAATGTGAATGTTTTATTCATTATTTACAGTTATGTGGTATTGTCTCTCTCAATATGTGGCAGGAGAGTAGACACTAGGAGATTAGGTCTATGTATTCACCTATTTCCCCTAGGAGTGATTTTTCTTCTCTTTTCATTTTTATAAACCCAGAGCAAATATCTTCTGTTCTTGAGAAGTAGAATTCCCTGATGTTGTTGTACTTATTACATTCTGTCAGGAAAAGAAACTCATGCTCCACTACCCGATTACTACAGTGAGTGCAGAGTCTGTTTTCTCGAGGTAGCCATGTTTGTCTGTGTACCCTTTTGACAATGACAATGCTTTCTTCCCTACCATCCTTTCTGTGCACCCCCACCCCGCCCCGAGACTCAACACATATTTCAGCTGTTGCCAAGCTCACAGCCTTCACATGATGATCTGTTTATGGCCTCATATCTAGACAGCTGATGCATACACTACTTTTACTTGTACCTGTGCTAGTAGATGCTTGTAGATTGTAGTTTGTATGCAAGCACACACACCCCTCCTCAACACCATCACACACTTGAAAAACTTAGGTTTCAATCTCTATCCCAACACATGCTTCAGACATGAAGAAATTAGCCTTAATCGTGTGCATGACATTTTGTTTAAAACTCATTTAACCAAAGACATTTAAAGACAGTAAAAACTGTATCAAGTATTATCAGGGCAGCACATCAGAACCGTGGATCAGCTGGTGTCTTTTGAGATTACCTATTTGGCTAAAGGCCTTTTCACACTGAGAACACTGATATGGCTTTTCCCCAGTATGGATCCTCTGGTGTGTCTTGAGATTACCTATTTCGCTAAAGGCCTTTTCACACTGAGAACACTGATACGGCTTTTCCCCAGTATGGATCCTCTGGTGTGTCTTGAGAGCAGACATGTGACTAAAGACCTTCCCACACTGAGAACACTGATACGGCTTTTCCCCAGTATGGGTCCTCTGGTGTGACTTTAGATGATCAATTGTACTAAAAGCCTTCACACACTGAGAACACTGATACGACCTTTCCCCAGTATGGATCCTGTGGTGTTTCTTGAGAGCAGACATGTGTCTAAAGTCCTTTCCACACTGAGAACACTGATACGGCTTTTCCCCAGTATGGATTCTCTGGTGTGTCTTGAGATGACCTATTTGGCTGAAGGCCTTTTCACACTGAGAACACGGATAAGGCTTTTCCCCAGTATGGATCCTCTGATGTGTCTTGAAATGCTGAATTGTACCAAAGGCCTTTCCACACTGAGAACACTGATACGGCTTTTCCCCACTATGGATCCTCTGGTGTTTCTTGAGATCAGACATGTGACTAAAGACCTTCCCACACTGAAAAAACTCATGCAGTTTTTTTCCAGTATGTGTCATCATCTGCTCGGTTAGGTGTGAGCGATTGGGACTCTCTTTGTTTCTTTTTTCCTCAGAGTTCCAAATCTTGTTAGATTGGATCCTTTGAATGTCTCCTGTAAGAAGAAAAAAATAAAACAATATATTCCCTCTTCTCCTCTTTCTGGTATGCAATTTCTACAATACTGGCACATATATTTGATATGTATTTTGATATACTGTATTGGTTATTTGTTAGAAATGTACATCACTTGGAATTGACTTAGGATAAAAGCGTCTATCAGAAGCTTGAATGTAAATATAAACAGAGATACACACACATGAATAACAGAGCTTCAGAAAAACTTATTACAGACACTTTCTCTCCTTTGAATGCAGGAGACAGATATTACAGATATTATCCCATAAGTAAGGTATTGACAGCCTGAAAAGGTCTGAATAGGCTTAATAGTGTGAAGCACAAGTTAGCCATTCTCTAAAATTCAACTATTGTAAATATACATAACACATTACATTAAATGAGCAACTTACTTGTAGGTGAAGAGTCAAAGTCATCATATTCTCTTAAATCAAATTCTTCTTCAACTTTGATTTCCATTGGTGAATACCTTTCTTCTTTCAAGGTACTGGTAGGTGACATATACATTTCAGTCTTGCATTCATATTCCACTCCAGTCTTTTCTTCCACTGTCTGAGTTGTTGACAGATACTCTTGTAGGAAATCATCAAATTCTTCTTCTTTTATCTCCTGCTTCACTGAAGGTGGCAGTTGTGACGGTTTAGTAAATCCAGACATTTCAGACGTTCTGTTTTCGGTTAAACTATCTATTTGCGATATAGTGAAAATCTTCACAGAACTACAGTATAGTTGTACTGCTGATGAACTACACCTGCAGTATGCTTCCAGAGCATCCCAGTGTCAGCCTTGAAAAGGTGAGTTTATCTGACTCCACGCTGTGGGGTTAATATAATGCTTCTTCTGCCTGACCTATTATCTTCCTGGATTCAAACCTAGCCAATCAGGTGCAGGAGCTTTTGGAATGCAAACTATCATGACAAAGCGTTATGGGCAGGAATTACAGGTCAATGAGAACCGTTTACACTTCTGATGGTCTTCAGGTGGGCATGGCTATAGCTCAGCCTGCAGAAACTCCACAAAGGAGTGTAGTAGGGGGCTGGGGGTGTGAAGTGAAATGTGATGGGGAAGGAGAGTGAAGATGGGGGTGGGCTGGTAAACTGAAGGAAGCTTCCATTCTGTCTAAGCTTGTTAATACTCTATGCATAGGTGAGTATTTATTTAGCATGTGTGTTTTGTGTGTGTGTGTGTGTGTGTGTGTGTGTGTGTCTATCATACTGATATAAGGATAGAGAGGAAGTTTAATATCAGATACATACATACCAGTGTGAAGCTCCACTTCAAAAATAATGTAAATAAATAGAATTCATGGGACCTAAAAAACTATTTTTTTGCGGGTACACAGGACATTATTATTTGCAACAGAATCACAGACATTTACCCCAGTTAATTCTGAATATTTTATTTCTCATCTGTTTTTGCCTTACTGTGCATGGCAGTGGTGCGTCCAGCTCAACAACGATTTAAGGGTTTTGACCTCATAATGTAATGTATCTTACTTTAAAAATACCACAAGAGCATATGCAACTCACGTTAATAATAATAGCTTCATTCTTGGCAGTACTCCAACAAAAAAAACATTGACGAAATGCATACGTTTTACAAAGCAACTCATCCTCAACATGAAGCTATTAGAAGTGCTATGTCTGATGTGGTCATTGGCCATCAGGGTCTTAGCAGAGCCTGCCTCCAGTGCTCCCCTGCAGTGCATTTTCAACCCTGGTGACTTCATACTACATCCTCACTGCACACTAATGTCTCACACACTTTTGTCCAATTAGATTTTTTGTAGATGTAACGCTTCATCCCGAGATAGTGGTATGTTTATACTGAAATCCGTACTGTTATTTTAAAAATATGCTGTTTAATCAGCATTTGAGATTCTGATTTTGAGATTTGCATTTGAGATTTGTCAGGCAATGGTTTCACAAGTAGATCCATCAACTTCTCTGATTAGAAGGAAGAAAGTCTCAGTTTAAGTGTCCTTGGTCTGACAGTGGAAGGTGTTAATCTCCAGGCCCACCTGACATGGGTCACACTAAATAACAGTGACTTTAGAGACACATGGTCCCAAAAACATTCAGTTATTCTCCTCTTAGAGCTCAGCCTCACACATACAGCTCATGAACAGGGTCACACATGTAACAACCAGATATACTTCAAGAGGTCCTTTGCTTAAAGCAGCAATAAGGAGTTATGTTCCAAAACGACCTAAAAGGGAGGCAAAAACCTTGCAAACACCACAAACAGCCCAGTTGACATTGATCGAAGCTTGCCAACACACTAACTGGTGTCTTTTGGCAGTTTAGCTAACAATGTCATGCTCTGAAAGCTTTTCTTCCAATTTTGCATAGTATTCTAGCCCGGTATACAGACCTACGTAGGGCATATCCTGGATGGCTAGTGGGAAAGACACAGGTGTTAATCTGTCCTTCACATGACCATATGCTATCAAATTGATTTTGAGGATGGTACCAAAACTAGTTGCCTATAAAACCATACCTCAAAAAGTGTAAAATTGTTGCATAATGTTACTTTAACTTTCATTCTAACTCTAAGATCCACAAGGGCATAAACTACATATGAATCATAAGGTATTGTTTCTGATTTTTATTCCACCACACCTTATTCTTCAAACCCTGGCAGAAGTGTGACCTATCATTAGGGCCCAAACCCGGTACACAAGTGTGACCTATTTTTAGGGAGCATCACTTCCACAGCCTTTCTCTCTCTCTCTCTCTCTCTCTCTCTCCAAAGATGTGAACTTTGAGCAAACCTCTTCCCACATGCAGAGCATTCATTAAGGTTCTCCCCAGTGTGGATTCTGTGAAGTCAGTACAGAACACACAAAGACAGCTCTTCCCACATTCAGAACAGACAAAAGGCTTCTCTCCAGTATGAACTCAAAGACAGCTCTTCCCACATTCAGAACAGACAAAAGGCTTCTCTCCAGTATGAACCTGTGGGTTTTTTTGGAAGCTTTTCCCACATGTAGAGGACTACTACAGATTTTCTCCGAAGTGAATCCTGTGATAAACCTTTAGCTGTTACTGTAAGATTTCTAAAATCATGAGCATTTGCCTATTTGTGTTATTTCATGTTGGATAAGATCTTAGGGTGCAGGGAATCTCTTGTCACTTGCACTGCACTGATTGGGGCATTTCTCCTGTATGTATCTTTCAATACTTCTTCACATGTGGTCACATCTTCTGCTCCCACCTACTTAAATGCCCTTGTATGGGCAAATGTTATACCCAGGATGCCGCGCTCGTCTCATGAGTGTCGTTTAGCACTGCCGTCTGTGCAAGTACGTCAATCCAGACTATTCTTATTTGTAGTTCCACGTTGGTAGAACGAACTCCCTAGTACTACCAGAGCAGGGGCGTCCCTCTCTACCTTTAAGAAGCTCTTGAAGACCCAACTCTTCAGAGAGCACCTCCCATCCTAAACTTGCACTTCGACTAGTACTTAACTTGCACTTACAGCAGTAACATTCCTGCACTTCTTTTTTCTATCTCTTATGTAAATTAGTATTTATTGTTACACTAGGTCTATTTTGCTTGTAGCTTGACTGTTCTCTCCCTTGTTTGGACAAAAGTGTCTGCCAAATGACTAAATGCAAATGTAATGATTAAAAGCTGTTCCACACTTAAAACCCTCGTAGGCCTTTTCACCTGTGTGTATGCTCTGATTAACCTCAAACTCTTCATCAATTCAATTCTGATCTATCAGTCTTGTTCATGTAAAGAAGGTTTTTTTTTAGTGTGAATAATAGTTTTCTAATAATAATGAAGTAAAAAATCGTCAAAGGAAAAATATTTTAAAATAAACTGACAAACATTTCAGTAAAAAATGTATGTAATGTACCAAATGAAAAAGAAAAAAAACAACAATAAATGTTAATGTTTTATTCATTATTTACAGTTATGTGGTATTCTCTCTCAATATGTGGCAAGAGAGTAGATACAAGGAGATTAGGTGTATGTATTCACCTATTTGCCCTAGGAGTGATTTTTCTTCTCTTTTTATTTTTATAAACCCAGAGCAAATATCTTCTGTTCTTGAGAAGTAGGTTTCCCTGATGTTGTTGTACTTATTACATTCTGTCAGGAAAAGAAACTCATGCTCCACTACCCGATTACTACAGTGAGTGCAGTCTGTTTTCTCGAGGTAGCCATGTTTGTCTGTGTACCCTTTTGACAATGACAATGCTTTGTTCCCTACCATCCTTTCTGTGCACCCCCACCCAGCCCCGAGACTCAACACATATTTCAGCTGTTGCCAAGCTCACAGCCTTCACATGATGATCTGTTTATGGCCTCATATCTAGACAGCTGATGCATACACTACTTTTACTTGTACATGCACTACTAGATGCTTGTAGATTGTAGTTTGTATAAAAGCACACACACCCCTCCTCAACACCATCACACACTTGAAAAACGTAGGTTTCAATCTCTATCCCAACACATGCTTCAGGCATGAAGAAATAAGCCGTAATCATGTTCATGACATTTTGTTTAAAATGAATTAAACCAAAAACATTTAAAGACAGTAAAAACTGTATCAAGTATTATCAGGGCAGAACATCAGAACCGTGGGTCAGCTGGTGTCTTTTGAGATTACCTATTTGGCTAAAGGCCTTTCCACACTGAGAACACTGATACGGCTTTTCCCCAGTATGGGTCGTCTGGTGTGACTTGAGATTACCTATTGTACTAAAGGCCTTTTCACACTGAGAACACTGATACGGCTTTTCCCCAGTATGGATCCTCTGGTGTGTCTTGAGAGGACCTATTTGTCTAAAGGCCTTCCCACACTGAGAACACTGATACGGCTTTTCCCCAGTATGGATCCTCTGGTGTGACTTGAGCTGATCAATTGTAATAAAGGCCTTCACACACTGAGAACACTGATACGGCTTTTCCCCAGTATGGATCCTCTGGTGTTTTTTGAGAGCAGACATGTGACTAAAGACCGTTCCACACTGAGAACACTGATACGGCTTTTCCCCAGTATGGGTCCTCTGGTGTGTCTTGAGAGGACCTTTTTGGCTAAAGGCTTTTCCACACTGAGAACACTGATATGGCTTTTCCCCAGTATGGATCCTCTGGTGTCTCTTGAGAGTACCTATTTGGCTAAAGGCCTTCCCACACTGAGAACACTGATACGGCTTTTCCCCAGTATGGATCCTCTGGTGTAGCTTGAGGCTAGAAGTGTCATTAAAGGAGTTTCCACACTGAGAACACTCATGTGTTTTTTTTCCAGTATGTGTCATCATCTGCTCGGTTAGGTGTGAGCAATTGGGACTCTCTTTGTTTCTTTTTTCCTCAGAGTTCCAAATCTTGTTAGATTGGATCCTTTGAAAGTCTCCTGTAAGAAGAAAAAAATAAAACAATATATTCCCTCTTCTCCTCTTTCTGGTATGCAATTTCTACAATACTGGCACATATATTTGATATGTATTTTGATATATTGGTTATTTGTTAAAAATATACATCACTTGGAAATGACTTTGGATAAAAGTGTCTACCAGAAGCCTAAATGTAAATATAAACAGAGATACACACACATAAATAACAGAGCTTCAGAACAAATGATTACAGACACTTTCTCTCCTTTGAATGCAGCAGACTACAGGTAGTATCCCATAAGTAAGGTATTCACAGTTCTATGTTCTCTCAATAGATCTCATATTGTGAAGCACAAGTTAGCCATTCTCTAAAATACAAGTATTGTATATATATATATATATATATATATAACACATAACAATAAACAAGCAACTTACTTGTAGGTGAAGAGTCAAAGTCATTATTTTCTCTTAAATCAAATTCTTCTTCAACTTTGATTTCCATTGGTGAATACTTTTCTTCTTTCAAAGTCATGATGGGTGACGTGTTCATTTCAGTCTTGCATTCACAATCCATTCCATGCTTTTCTTCCACTGTCTTACATGTAGACAGATACTCTTGTAGGAAATCATCAAATTCTTCTTCTTTTATCTCCTGCTTCACTGAAGTGGGCAGTTGTGTTGGTTCAGTAAATCCAGACATTTCAGACTTCAGTTCTGTTTTGGGAAAAAAACTTGATCAAACTATCCTTGGTGAATTACTGTATACTTCCAGAACACCCCAGTGCCAGCCTTGAAAAGGTGAGTTTAGTAATCTGACTCCACGCTGTGGGGTTAATATAATGCTTCTTCTGCCTGACCAATTATCTTCCTGGATTCAAACCTAGCCAATCAGGTGCATGAGCTTTTGGAATGCAAACTAGCATGACAAAGGGTTATGGGCAGGAATTACATGTCAATGAGAACCGTTTACACCTCTGATGGTCTTCAGGTGGGCATGGCCATAGCTCAGCCTGCAGAAACTCCACAAAGGAGTGTAGTAGGGGGCTGGGGGTGTGAAGTGAAATGTGATGGGGAAGGAGAGTAAAGATGGGGGTGGGCTGGTAAACTGAAGGAAGCTTCCATTCTGTCAAACCTTGTTCATACTCTATGCATACTGTAGGTAAGTATTTATTTAGCATGTGTGTTTTGTGTGTGTCTATCATACTGATATAAGGATAGAGAGGAAGTTTAATATCAGACCTTACATAACAGTGTGAATCTCCACTTCAAAAATAATGGAAATAAATAGAATTCATGGGACCTAAACAAATATTTGTTGTGAGTACACAGGACATTATCATTTGCACCAGAATCCCAGAGATTTACCCAAGTTAATTCTGAATACTTTACTTTTCATCTGTTTTTGCCTTACTGTGGACGGCAGTGGTGCATCCAGCTCAACTACAATTTAAGGGGTTTTTACCTCATATGATAATGTATCTTACTCTAAAAATACCACAAGAGCATATGCAACTCACTTTAATAATAATAGCTACATTCTTGGCAGTACTCCAACTAAAAAAACATTGACGAAATGCAAAAGTTTTACAAAGCAACTCATCCTCAACATGAGGCTATCAGCAGTGCTATGTCTGATCTGGTCATTGGCCATCAGGGTCTTAGCAGTGCCTGCCTCCAGTGCTCCCCTGCAGTGCATTTTCAACTCTGATAAAACTGAGGTTATGCTTGTAGGCCCCGATCAATTGAGAATGACACTATCTAGCCATCTACCCACACTCGATGGCATCCCAACACCCAATACTAGCATCAAAAACCTTGGTGTAACTATCAACCAAGACTTCATATTTGACTCACACATAAAACAGATCTCAAAGACATCATTTTTTCATTCACGCAATATTGCCAAAATTAGAAAAGTCCTATCTCTCCAAGATGCAGAAAAACTAATCCACACATTTATTACTTCCCGACTAGATTACTGCAATGCTCTCCTGTCCGGATGCAGCATCAACTCAATAAACAGCCTCCAACTTATACAGAACGCTGCTGCCCATACACTCACCAGAACAAAAAAATATGAGCACATCTCACCTGTACTTGCCTCTCTGCATTGGCTCCCTGTCAAAAGTAGAATTGATTTCAAAGTACTCCTGCTAACATACAAAACCCTAAATTACCTGGCTCCAAACTACCTTAAGGAACTAGTTGTCCCCTACTGCCCTCCAAGACCGCTGCGTTCCCAGAGTGCAGGCCTCCTTGTAATTCCAAGAATATCAAAAACCACAGTAGGAGGCAGAGCCTTTAGCTACCGAGCCCCCCTCCTCTTGAACAATCTCCCTGCCTCCATCCGAGATGCAGACACCCTACCTATATTCAAATCAAGACTAAAGACATTCCTCTTTAGTGCATCCTATAGCCACAAGTAATTGCGTCAACAAACCCATCACCTGCTGGGCCAGCCAGTCAGCGAGCATAACTAGACATAACTGAACACATACGAAAAAAAAAGAAAAAAAACAACGTATATCACTGGGCTACAGACAGCGTATGTTGTACCCTGCAACCCTAACAAAGCTTACGACTAAAATCTCCATATGTACCAAACCAAAGTAATTGCTAAATGGCAGCATAACTAAACATAACTAATGCTAAACCAAACTAAATGCCAAACCAAACTAAATGCTAAATGCCAGCATAGCTAAACACATCTAAAACACATGCAATACCCCCCTAATCAACATAACTGGGCTACAGACAGCGTATGTTGTACCGTGAAGGAGTGCGGAAGATCCCGGGTACAGCACACGGCGCGTATTGCGACTGTCACCAGCCAACTAAATACTAAATAAAATCCCATTACACCCAGCCAGGCAGCCTCTCTCTCTCTCTCTCTCCCTCTCCTTTCTTATCACATTGCTAATGCCTATAATAACCCACTCACTCTGTTCTTTTTCTTTCTCTCCTAATCTAGACTATCTTCGCCATGGGACGCTGCTGTAGTCTCTCCACCCGGTCTACCTGCAGAAACCCTCGACCAATTGCACCCACCGCCACCGCACTGCCGTACACTTACTCTACCTCATACCCTATGCTAGCATTTATATACAATATATATTATTGCCACCATCGACATGTTTCTCTGTTCCTACTCCCCTTACCCCTGTAATAGTAACCCTATCAGCACAGTGTATATCCACTAAACTGGCCTTGTCTGTATCATGTATTTACCACTGGATGTCTGTATATATATTATGTACATCTACCAAATGCAGGCTATGTACAACACCTGTTGTTTCCCTTCCCCTTCTGCCACACAACCCTCCCCCCTTCCCCCCTTCCTATCTCCACCCGGCCGACCTCAAGCAGATGGGTTCCCCCTTATGTGCCGTGGTTCTGCTTAAGGTTCCTTCCTGACTAACAGGGAGTTTTTTCTTGCCCGTGTTGCCATTGTGCTTGCACTAAGGGGGTTTCAGGCTCTGGGCTCTGTAAAGCGCCTAGAGACAATTGTATTGTTATGGCGCTATATAAATAAAATTGAATTGAATTGAATTTTCAGCCACATTTTCAGCCATCATACTACGTCATCCTCTTTGCACACGTATGTCTCACACACTTTTGTCCAATTAGATTTTTTGTAGATGTAATGCTTCATCCTAAAATAGTGGTATGTTTATACTGAAATCATTACTGTTAATTTGAAAATATGCTGTTTAATCAGCATTTGAGACTCTGATTTTGAGATTTGCATTTGAGATTTGTCAGGCAATGGTTTCACAAGTAGATCCATCAACTTCTCTGATTAGAAGGAAGAAAGTCTCAGTTTAAGTGTCCTTTGTCTGACAGTAGAAGGTGTTAATCTCCAGGCCCACCTAACATGGGTCACACTAAATAACAGGGACTTTAGAGACACATGGTCCCAAAAACATTCAGTTCTTCTCCTCTTAGAGCTCAGTCTCACACATATAGCTCAGGAACAGAGTCACACATGTAACAACCAGATATACTTCAAGAGGTTCTTTGCTTAAAGCAGCAATAAGGAGTTCTGTTCCAAAACGACCTAACAGGGAGGCAAAAACCTAGCAAACACCACCAGCAGCCCAGTTGACACTGATAGAAGCTTGCCAACACACTAACTGGTGTCTTTTGGCAGTATAGCTAGCAATGTCATGCTCTGAAAGCTTTTCTTCCATTTTTGCCGGGTATTCCAGCCCGGTATACAGACCTACATAGGGCATATCCTCATCATTAACTCCCAAACCCGATACACAAGTTGTGACCTATTATTAGGGAGCATCACTTCCACATCTCTCTCTCTCTCTCTCTCTCTCTGTCTCTCTCTCTCTCTCTCTGTGTGTGTGTGCCATATGTTTTCTGTTTCAATATATCTCCAAAGATGAGAACTTTGAGCAAACCTCTTCCCACACGCAGAGCATGAGGGTTCTCCCCAGTGTGGATTATCTGAAGTCAGTACAGAACACACCTGTGGTTGATCTAATGGCTGGTTGCACCTGTGGGTTTTGGGCAGTGGCGGCTGGTGAATTTTTTTTTTGGAGGGGCGCAGTTGGGCGGCGCGGTTAAAATAGCACTCCACAATAAGAAAAGAGTTTCAGTAGAATATTTAAAAAAAACAAAGCTTCATTTCAAGAACACACAGTGCTCAACACTATCCAATAACAACCATCAACAAACTGTAACTTTGGGCATGAGAGGTTCACAGCACAATGGTTTCAGAGGTTTACAGAATAAAACAGGTGCCCACACCCTCACATGAGAGGTTTAGAGCACAAGAGATTCAGAAAGAGATTTAGCCCTCCTCTCTTTCAAGTTGGCAAATGTCACTAACTTTTCCCTCACAACAGCCAGAAGTTCATTCTGGACTGTTTTGGATGTTCCCTTAAACACAGTCGCGCTCTCGAGATGCGCTTTCAGTGAACTGTCAAGTGAGGCAACGACGTCCACCAAGCCACGGAATATCCCTGGGTTATCCGAGTTCTCGCTCTCATCATGACCACGCAGGGCCAACTCAAATGCACCACAGAACTTCACACAGTATTATTCTTGAGAGAATGTGTCTGTTTTTCAACACCATCACACACTTGAAAAACTTAGGTTTCAATCTCTATCCCAACACATGCTTCAGGCATGAAGAAATTAGCCGTAATCATGTTCATGACATTTTGTTTAAAACTCATTTACCAAAGACATTTAAAGAAATTATACTTTGTCAAGTATTATCAGGGCAGCACATCAGAACTGTGGATAGTCTGGTGTCTCTTGAGATAACCAATTATACTAAAGGCCTTTCCACACTGAGGACACCGGGCTTTTCCCCAGTATGGATCTTCTGGTGTGCCTTGAGAGTAGACATGTGTCTAAAGGCCTTTCCACACTGAGAACACTGATACGGCTTTTCCCCAGTATGGATCCTCTGGTGTGCCTTGAGAGGACCTATTTGGCTAAAGGCCTTTCCACACTGAGAACACTGATACGGCTTTTCCCCAGTATGGGTCCTCTGGTGTTTCTTGAGATCAGACATGTGACTAAAGACCTTTCCACACTCTGAACAGTGATGTGGCTTTTCTCCAGAGTGTGTGATCTGATGGGTGGCGAGATTCGAGTTTCTCTTGAAACTCTTCCCACAAGTAGTGCACTGATATGGCTTTTCACCAGTATGGATCCTCTGGTGTGTCTTGAGAGTACCTATTTGGCGAAAGGCCTTCCCACACTGAGAACACTGATACGGCTTTTCACCAGTATGGATCCTCTGGTGTACCTTGAGAGCAGACATCTGTCTAAAGGCCTTTCCACACTCTGAACAGTGATGTGTTTTTTCTCCAGAGTGTGTGATCTGATGGGAGGTTAGATATGAGTTCGTCTTGAAACTTTTCCCACACTGAGAACACTGATATGGCTTTTCCCCAGTATGGATCCTCTGGTGTTTTTGGAGAGCAGACATGTGGCTAAAGACCTTCCCACACTGAGAACAGTGATATGGCTTTTCACCAGTATGGATCCTCTGGTGTGTCTTGAAATTATTAATTCTACTAAAGGCCTTCCCACACTGAGAACACTGATACGGCTTTTCCCCAGTATGGATCCTCTGGTGTGTCTTAAGAGCAGACATGTGACTAAAGACCTTCCCACACTGAGAACACTGATGCGGCTTTTCCCCAGTATGGATCCTCTGGTGTTCCTTGAGAGCAGACATCTGTCTAAAGGCCTTCCCACACTCTGAACAGTGATGTGGCTTTTCTCCAGAGTGTGTGATCTGATGGGAGGTGAGATATGATTTCCTCTTGAAACTCTTCCCACAAGTAGTGCACTGATACGGCTTTTCCCCAGTATGGATCCTCTGGTGTCTCTTGAGAGTACCTATTTGGCTAAAGGCCTTCCCACACTGAGAACACTGATACGGCTTTTCCCCAGTATGGATCCTCTGGTGTAGCTTGAGGCTAGAAGTGTCATTAAAGGAGTTTCCACACTGAGAACACTCATGTGTTTTTTTTCCAGTATGTGTCATCATCTGCTCGGTTAGGTGTGAGCAATTGGGACTTCTGTCTTTGTTTCTTTTTTCCTCAGAGTTCCAACTCTTGTTAGATTGGATCCTTTGAATGTCTCCTGTGAGAAGAAAAAAATAAAACAATATATTCCCTCTTCTCCTCTTTCTGGTATGCAATTTCTACAATACTGGCACATATATTTGACATGTATTTTGATATATTGGTTATTTGTTAGAAATATACATCACTTGGAAATGACTTTGGATAAAAGTGTCTACCAGAAGCCTAAATGTAAATATAAACAGAGATACACACACATAAATAACAGAGCTTCAGAACAAATGATTACAGACACTTTCTCTCCTTTGAATGCAGCAGACTACAGGTAGTATCCCATAAGTAAGGTATTCACAGTTCTATGTTCTCTCAATAGGTCTCATATTGTGAAGCACAAGTTAGCCATTCTCTAAAATACAAGTATTGTATATATATATATATATATATATATATAACACATAACAATAAACAAGCAACTTACTTGTAGGTGAAGAGTCAAAGTCATTATTTTCTCTTAAATCAAATTCTTCTTCAACTTTGATTTCCATTGGTGAATACTTTTCTTCTTTCAAAGTCATGATGGGTGACGTGTTCATTTCAGTCTTGCATTCACAATCCATTCCATGCTTTTCTTCCACCGTCTTACATGTAGACAGATACTCTTGTAGGAAATCATCAAATTCTTCTTCTTTTATCTCCTGCTTCACTGAAGTGGGCAGTTGTGTTGGTTCAGTAAATCCAGACATTTCAGACTTCAGTTCTGTTTTGGGAAAAAAACTTGATCAAACTATCCTTGGTGAATTACTGTATACTTCCAGAGCATCCCAGTGCCAGCCTTGAAAAGGTGAGTTTAGTAATCTGACTCCACGCTGTGGGGTTAATATAATGCTTCTTCTGCCTGACCTATTATCTCTCTGGATTCAAACCTAGCCAATCAGGTGCAGGACCTTTTGGAATGCAAACTAGCATGACAAAGGGTTATGGGCAGGAATTACACGTCAATGAGAACCGTTTACACGTCTGATGGTCTTCAGGTGGGCATGGCCATAGCTCAGCCTGCAGAAACTCCACAAAGGAGTGTAGTAAGGGGCTGGGGGTGTGAAGTGAAACTCCAGAAAGGAGTGTAGTAGGGGGCTGGGGGTGTGAACTGAAATGTGATGGGGAAGGAGATGGGGGTGGGCTGGTAAACTGAAGGAAGCTTCCATTCTGTCAAAGCTTGTTAATACTCTATGCATACTGTAGGTAAGTATTTATTTAGCATGTGTGTTTTGTGTGTGTGTATCATACTGATATAAGGATAGAGAGGAAGTTTAATATCAGACCTACATACCAGTGTGAAGCTCCACTTCAAAAATAATGGAAATAAATAGAATTCATGGGACCTAAACAAATATTTGTTGTGAGTACACAGGACATTATCATTTGCACCAGAATCCCAGAGATTTACCCAAGTTAATTCTGAATACTTTTCATCTGTTTTTGCCTTACTGTGGACGGCAGTGGTGCATCCAGCTCAGCTACAATTCAAGGGTTTGACCTCATATGATAATGTATCTTACTTTTTAAAAATACCACAAGAACATATGCAACTCACTTTAATAATAATAGCTACATTCTTGGCAGTACTCCAACTAAAAAAACATTGACGAAATGCAAAAGTTTTACAAAGCAACTCATCCTCAACATGAGGCTATCAGCAGTGCTATGTCTGATCTGGTCATTGGCCATCAGGGTCTTAGCAGTGCCTGCCTCCAGTGCTCCCCTGCAGTGCATTTTCAACTCTGATAAAACTGAGGTTATGCTTGTAGGCCCCGATCAATTGAGAATGACACTATCTAGCCATCTATCCACACTCGATGGCATCCCAACACCCAATACTAGCATCAAAAACCTTGGTGTAACTATCAACCAAGACCTCATATTTGACTCACACATAAAACAGATCTCAAAGACATCATTTTTTCATTCACGCAATATTGCCAAAATTAGAAAAGTCCTATCTCTCCAAGATGCAGAAAAACTAATCCACACATTTATTACTTCCCGACTAGATTACTGCAATGCTCTCCTGTCCGGATGCAGCATCAACTCAATAAAGAGCCTCCAACTTATACAGAACGCTGCTGCCCGTACACTCACCAGAACAAAAAAATATGAGCACATCTCACCTGTACTTGCCTCTCTGCATTGGCTCCCTGTCAAAAGTAGAATTGATTTCAAAGTACTCCTGCTAACATACAAAGCCCTAAATTACCTGGCTCCAAACTACCTTAAGGAACTAGTTGTCCCCTACTGCCCTCGATGACCACTGCGTTCCCAGAGTGCAGGCCTCCTTGTAATTCCAAGAATATCAAAAACCACAGTAGGAGGCAGAGCCTTTAGCTACCGAGCCCCCCTCCTCTTGAACAATCTCCCTGCCTCCATCCGAGATGCAGACACCCTACCTATATTCAAATCAAGACTAAAGACATTCCTCTTTAGTGCATCCTATAGCCACAAGTAATTGCGTCAACAAACCCATCACCTGCTGGGCCAGCCAGTCAGCGAGCATAACTAGACATAACTGAACACATAAGAAAAAAAAGAAAAAAAACAACGTATATCACTGGGCTACAGACAGCGTATGTTGTACCCTGCAACCCTAACAAAGCTTACGACTAAAATCTCCATATGTACCAAACCAAAGTAATTGCTAAATGGCAGCATAACTAAACATAACTAATGCTAAACCAAACTAAATGCCAAACCAAACTAAATGCTAAATGCCAGCATAGCTAAACACATCTAAAACACATGCAATACCCCCCTAATCAACATAACTGGGCTACAGACAGCGTATGTTGTACCGTGAAGGAGTGCGGAAGATCCCGGGTACAGCACACGGCGCGTATTGCGACTGTCACCAGCCAACTAAATACTAAATAAAATCCCATTACACCCAGCCAGGCAGCCTCTCTCTCTCTCCCTCTCCCTCTCCTTTCTTATCACATTGCTAATGCCTATAATAACCCACTCACTCTGTTCTTTTTCTTTCTCTCCTAATCTAGACTATCTTCGCCATGGGACGCTGCTGTAGTCTCTCCACCCGGTCTACCTGCAGAAACCCTCGACCAATTGCACCCACCGCCACCGCACTGCCGTACACTTACTCTACCCAGGGGCGGACTGGCCATCGGGGATACCGGGGGAATCCCCGGTGGGCCGACGAGGTTGGGATGGTCCGTAATACCGGCCCACCTCCATCACCAGCCGGCCCTCCCTCAAACATCGCCGATACCTCCAACTATTTTCCATTCTACTCAGAACACGTACAATTTCCTATACTAACTTTAACAAAAATAAAACTGACTGATATTTATAGTCCTCCTCGCGATCTGTATTCACACTCATGGTGCCTATTTTTCGAAAATGTTCTGAAGTGAATTCTGAACTTCAGAAGTTCAACGTAAGAAACGATCTCCACCTTATTAATGAACGCCTGAAAATTGGTTCTTACACAGCCGAAGTGTTCTCAGCTGTGCAGATTGAGGATGAGGATTCTTAAATTAAACGCACCTGGATTTGCATACATACACGCCCCGCCAGGGCACGCAACTGTAGTGACGTGTGCAGTCAGCCCTTCTAACACGGAGCGGCCCGTGGGGCATCTGGTGGTTTTGAGGAATTGCATTTAAAAAAACTCTGGGCCATTTACGACTGCTATTTCGCGTGACAGTGATACAAGGTAAGTTGTGGCGTTGACTTGGCCAATGTTAGCTTGCTTTTCACAGATGAGGTAACATTCCCTACCAACTAGCCTAGCTAACGTTAGGTAGATAAATGTCCAAAATTGAGACCGTTATGATCTGGTAAAATAAGCAAGCTGGCGCTGTTGTCATCATTGAAATTTTCTATTTTAACATGTTAGCCGTAGTCACTTGGTTACAATCGATGAGCAAGCTATCCATGGTGGTAGTTGTAAAGAGGGCAATCTTATAATTTCTAATAATTTATGTAAAGTTGTGTAAGTTAACCAGCTAGCTTGGTATGCTAAAATCACAGTGTTACACACAACACTAACGTTATAAACAATGTTAATATGTTATCTAGATTAGATAGTGAGGTCATAATAACACATGAGTATACTGATATTGTTTTTTATTATCATGTGACTGTAATGCACCCGGGCCAGCAGAGTTAGTTTAGGTTCTGTTACTTAACTTATTGTTTTGTTATGCACCTTCAACACCCCTACACACACACACACACACACAATCACACACCCAGCATGCAACACTACAGATACCACTGATGTTCACACCCCATCGTATGTTCTATTCTGTTCATTTCTACAATATAGTTCATACTAATTCTACCCTCTGATTCCAGTTTCTTTATTGTGTGGATATTCATTCCTTAAGGTTCTGTAGTTATACGTATAACCATCTGATACTAGCCCAGAGTTAAGCATATTCATCTAGCAAACTATACCTACCTTGGAGTGTTACAATAGCCAGTATCATTTTATTCCATGTGTCCATCCAGGCAAATTGGTGGATCCAAATGTTATAAAAAAAAAAACATATATGATGTAATTTCTTTGTAATCATCCAAAATAATGTTAAGTGTATGGGTATTTTTCCAAGTAGGCCACTGACTGGTCGATACTGGACGATTGAGTGGGCAACGCGCCGTGTACTGAGTGGGCCGTGCGCCGTGTATTGAGTGGGCCGGTCTGACAGTAACTCCCGGGCCACTTTTTTCCCCCAGTCCGCCCCTGACTCTACCTCATACCCTATGCTAGCATTTATATACAATATATATTATTGCCACCATCGACATGTTTCTCTGTTCCTACTCCCCTTACCCCTGTAATAGTAACCCTATCAGCACAGTGTATATCCACTAAACTGGCCTTGTCTGTATCATGTATTTACCACTGGATGTTTGTATATATATTATGTACATCTACCAAATGCAGGCTATGTACAACACCTGTTGTTTCCCTTCCCCTTCTGCCACACAACCCTCCCCCTTCCCCCCTTCCTATCTCCACCCGGCCGACCTCAAGCAGATGGGTTCCCCCTTATGTGCCGTGGTTCTGCTTAAGGTTCCTTCCTGACTAACAGGGAGTTTTTTCTTGCCCGTGTTGCCATTGTGCTTGCACTAAGGGGGTTTCACGCTCTGGGCTCTGTAAAGCGCCTAGAGACAATTGTATTGTTATGGCGCTATATAAATAAAATTGAATTGAATTGAATTTTCAGCCACATTTTCAGCCATCATACTACGTCATCCTCTTTGCACACGTATGTCTCACACACTTTTGTCCAATTAGATTTTTTGTAGATGTAATGCTTCATCCTAAAATAGTGGTATGTTTATACTGAAATCATTACTGTTAATTTGAAAATATTCTGTTTAATCAGCATTTGAGACTCTGATTTTGAGATTTGCATTTGAGATTTGTCAGGCAATGGTTTCACAAGTAGATCCATCAACTTCTCTGATTAGAAGGAAGAAAGTCTCAGTTTAAGTGTCCTTGGTCTGACAGTAGAAGGTGTTAATCTCCAGGCCCACCTGACATGGGTCACACTAAATAACAGGGACTTTAGAGACACATGGTCCCAAAAACATTCAGTTCTTCTCCTCTTAGAGCTCAGCCTCACACATACAGCTCAGGAACAGAGTCACACATGTAACAACCAGATATACTTCAAGAGGTCCTTTGCTTAAAGCAGCAATAAGGAGTTCTGTTCCAAAATTACCTAAAAGGCATATAAAAACCTTGCAAACACCACCAACAGCCCAGTTGACACTGATAGAAGTTGACACTTTCTCCAAAGTGAATCCTGTGTGATGAACCTTTAGCTGTTACTGTAAGATTTCTAAAATCATGAGCATTTGCCTATTTGTGTTATTTCATGACTCTTCAGCTGTGCTGGATTGCTGTTCAATGCAAAGCTAGCCTGGATGAACTCTACTCATTTTGAAAATCAGCTGCTGCTCAAACTCAACAAGAAGTTTGTAGACTAATGCTCTAAAGGTGGACACAAGTAAAGTAACCAAAGTTTAAGTGGGGCAGCGGTATTTTAACTTTTTATTTTAGCTGTCATGTCTTGACATGTCCTCCCAAAAGTTCTTAAATGTTGTGTTGACATGTTTAATGTTTGACATGTTGAATGTCATTGCACTTATATTTCTAAAGATTCTCCTTCAATAAAAAATAACTAGTTTTTGTATTGGATTTATGACCCCTTGTCCCCTTTTTTGCACTATATAGGAGCGGCCCCCATCAAGTTGTTGAAAGTAATTAAGTGTTTTTTGAGATTACCTATTGTACTAAAGGACTTTCCACACTGAGAACACTCATGTGGCTTTTTTCCAGTATGTGTCATCATATGCTCGGTTAGGTGTGAGCGATTGGGACTTGTGTCTTTGTTTCTTTTTTCCTCACAGTTCCAACTCTTGTTAGATTGGATCCTTTGAATGTCTCCTGTAATATTTTAAGAAGAAAAATAATGAAACAATATATTCTCTCTTCTCCTCTTTCTGGTATGGAATTACTAAAATACTGGCATATATTTTTGATATATTGGTTATTTGTTAGAAATGTACATCACTTGGAAGTGACTTAGGATAAAAGTGTCTACTTAGAGCCTAAATGTAAATGTAAACAGAGATACAAACGCATGAATTACAGAGCTTCAGAAAAAATGATTACAGACACTTTCTGTCCTTTGAATGCAGCAGACTACAGGTAGTATCCCATAAGTAAGGTATTCACAGTTCTATGTTCTCTCAATAGGTCTCATATTGTGAAGCACAAGTTAGCCATTCTCTAAAATTCAAGTATTGTAAATATAAACAACACATAACAAGAAACAAGCAACTTACTTGTAGGTGAAGAGTCAAAGTCATAATTTTCTCTTAAATCAAATTCTTCTTCAACTTTGATTTCCATTGGTGAATACTTTTCTTCTTTCAAAGTCATGATGGCTGACGTGTTCATTTCAGTCTTGCATTCACAATCCATTCTATGCTTTTCTTCCACTGTCTGAATTGTAGACAGATACTCTTGTAGGAAATCATCAAACTCTTCTTCTTTTATCTCCGGCTTCACTGAAGTGGGCAGTTGTGTTGGTTCAGTAAATCCAGACATTTCAGACTTCAGTTCTGTTTTGGGAAAAAAATAAACTTCGTCAAACTATCCTTGGTGAATTACTGTATACTTCCAGAGCATCACAGTACCAGCCTTTGAAAGGTGAGTTTAGTAATCTGACTCCACGCTGTGGGGTTAATATAGTGCTTCTTCTGCCTGACCTATTATCTTCCTGGATTCAAACCTAGCCAATCAGGTTCAGGACCTTTTGAAATGCAAACTAGCATGACAAAGGGTTATAGGCAGCAATTACATGTCTATGAGAACCGTTTACACTTCTGATGGTCTTCAGGTGGGCATGGCCATAGCTCAGCCTGCAGAAACTCCACAAAGGAGTGTAGTAGGGGGCTGGGGGTGTGAACTGAAATGTGATGGGGAAGGAGAGTAAAGATGGGAGTGGGCTGATAAACTGAAGGAAGCTTCCATTCTGTCTAAGCTTGTTTATACTCTATGTATAGGTGAGTATTTATTTAGCATGTGTGTTTTGTGTGTGTGTGTGTCTATCATACTGATATAAGGATAGAGAGGAAGTTTAATATCAGACCTTACATACCAGTGTGAAGCTCCACTTCAAAAATAATGGAAATAAATAGAATTCATGGGACCTAAACAAATATTTGTTGTGAGTACACAGGACATTATCATTTGCACCAGAATCCCAGACATTTACCCAAGTTAATTCTGAATACTTTACTTTTCATCTGTTTTTGCCTTACTGTGGACGGCAGTGGTGCATCCAGCTCAACTACAATTCAAGGGTTTGACCTCATATGATAATGTATCTTACTTTTTAAAAATACCACAAGAACATATGCAACTCACTTTAATAATAATAGCTACATTCTTGGCAGTACTCCAACAAAAAAAAACATTGACGAAATGCAAAAGTTTTAGAAAGCAACTTATCCTCAACATGAAGCTATTAGCAGTGCTTTGTCTGATATGGTCATTGGCCATCAGGGTCTTAGCAGTGCCTGCCTCCAGTGCTCCCCTGCAGTGCATTTTCAGCCACTATGGCTTCTTATTACGTTCTCATTGCACACTTATGTCTCACACACTTTTGTCCAATTAGATTTTTTGTAGATGTAACGCTTCATCCTGAGCTAGTGGTATGTTTGTACTGAAATCCTTACTGTTAATTTAAAATAATGCTGTTTAATCAGCATTTGAGACTCTGATTTTGAGATTTGCATTTGAGATTTGTCAGGCAATGGTTACACAAGTAGATCCATCAACTTCTCTGATTAGAAGGAAGAAAGTCTCAGTTTAAGTACCCTTGGTCTGACAGTAGAAGGTGTTAATCTCCAGGCCCACGTGATATGGGTCACACTAAATAACAGTGACTTTAGAGACACATGGTCCCAAAAACATTCAGTTCTTCTCCTCTTAGAGCTCAGCCTCACACATACAGCTCAGGAACAGAGTCACACATGTAACAACCAGATATACTTCAAGAGGTCCTTTGCTTAAAGCAGCAATAAGGAGTTATGTTCCAAAATTACCTAAAAGGCATATAAAAACCTAGCAAACACCACCAACAGCCCAGTTGACACTGATAGAAGTTGACACTTTCTCCAAAGTGAATCCTGTGTGATGAACCTTTAGCTGTTACTGTAAGATTTCTAAAATCATGAGCATCTTCCCATTTGTGTTATTTCATGTTGGATAAGATCTTAGGGTGCAGGGAATCTCTTGTCACTTGCACTGCACTGATTGGGGCATTTCTCCTGTATGTATCTTTCAATACTTCTTCACATGTGGTCCTCCTAACGAGCCTGCCGGCATGCGTGATGAAACCACTACAGATGATCCAGCACGCGGCGGCACATCTGGTGTTCAACCAACCAAAGAGGGCACACGTCACCCCGCTTCTCATTGAGCTCCATTGGCTGCCTGTAGGTGCTCGCATTAAGTTCAAGTCACTTATGCTTGCTTACAGAGTGATTGATGGTTCTGCTCCCACCTACTTAAATGTCCGTGTAAGGGCAAATGTTACACCCAGGATGCCGCGCTCGCCTCATGAGTGTCATTTAGCACTGCCGTCTGTGCAACTACGTCAATCCAGACTATTCTCATTTGTAGTTCCACGTTGGTAGAACAAACTCCCTAGCACTACCAGAGCAGGGGCGTCCCTCTCTACCTTTAAGAAGCTCTTGAAAACCCAACTCTTCAGAGAGCACCTCCCATCCTAAACTTGCACTTCGACTAGTACTTAACTTGCACTTACAGCAGTTACATTCCTGCACTTCTTTTTTCTATCTCTTATGTAAATTAGTATGTATTGTTACACTAGGTCTCTATTGCTCGTTGCTTGACTGTTCTCTCCCTTGTTTGGACAGAAGAGTCTGCTAAATGACTAAATGTAAATGTAATGATTAAAAGACGTTCCACACTGAAAACCCTCGTAGGCATTTTCACCTGTGTGTATGCTCTGATTAACATAAAACTCTTCATCAATTCAATTCAATTCAAGTCTTCTTTTTATAAAGTAGTTTTTTTGGTGTGAAAAATAGTGTCTCGATAATAATTATAATTGTACTACTAATGATAATGGACAAATAAATGAAGTAAAAAATCGTCAAGGGAAAAATATTATGAAAAAACTGACATATCTTTCAGTAAAAAATGAATGTAATGTACCGAATGAAAAACAAAACAACAACAACAATAAATGTTAATGTTTTATTCATTATTTACAGTTATGTGGTATTCTCTCTCAATATGTGGCAGGAGAGTAGACACTAGGATATTAGGTCTTTGTATTCACCTATTTCCCCTAGGAGTGATTTTTCTTCTCTTTTCATTTTTAAAAACCCAGAGCAAATATCTTCTGTTCTTGAGAAATAGGTTTCCCTGATATTGTTGTACTTATTACATTCTGTCAGGAAAAGAAACTCATCCTCCACTACCCGATTACTACAGTGAGTGCAGAGTCTGTTTTCTCGAGGTAGCCATGTTTGTCTGTGTACCCTTTTGACAATGACAATGCTTTGTTCCCTACCACCCTTTCTGTGCACCCCCACCCCGCCCCGAGACTCAACACATATTTCAGCTGTTGCCAAGCTCACAGCCTTCACATGATGATCTGTTTATGGCCTCATATCTAGACAGCTGATGCATACACTACTTTTACTTGTACATGCACTAGTAGATGCTTGTAGATTATAGTTTGTATAAAAGCACACACATATCTCCCCAACACCGTCACACACTTGAAAAACGTAGGTTTCAATCTCTTATCCCAACACATGCTTCAGGCATGAAGAAATTAGCCTTAATCATGTACATGACATGTTGTTTACAACTCATTTAACCAAAGACATTTAAAGAAAGTAAAAACTTTATCAAGTATAATCAGGGCAGCACAACAGAACCGTGGATCCTCCTGGTGTGTCTTGAGATGACCTATTTGGCGAAAGGCCTTTCCACACTGAGAACACTAATACGGCTTTTCCCCAGTATGGGTCCTCTGGTGTGTCTTGAGATGACCCATTTGGCGAAAGGCCTTTCCACACTGAGAACACTGATACGGCTTTTCCCCAGTGTGGATCCTCTGATGTGTCTTGAGAGCAGACATGTTACTAAAGACCTTCCCACACTGAGAACACTGATACGGCTTTTCCCCAGTATGGATCCTCTGGTGTGTCTTGAGATAATCAATTGTACTAAAAGCCTTCACACACTCCGAACACTGATACGGCTTTTCCCCAGTATGGATACTCTGGTGTGTCTTGAGAGCAGAGATGTGTCTAAAGTCCTTTCCACACTGAGAACACTGATACGGCTTTTCCCCAGTATGGATCCTCTGGTGTGTCTTGAGATGACCTATTTGGCTAAAGGCCTTTTCACACTGAGAACACTGATACGGCTTTTCCCCAGTATGGATCCTCTGGTGTGTCTTGAAATGCTCAATTGTACCAAAGGCCTTTCCACACTGAGAACACTGATACGCCTTTTCCCCACTATGGATCCTCTGGTGTGTCTTGAGATGATCAATTGTACTAAAAGCCTTCACACACTCCGAACACTGATACGGCTTTTCCCCAGTATGGATACTCTGGTGTGTCTTGAGAGCAGACATGTGTCTAAAGTCCTTTCCACACTGAGAACACTGATACGGCTTTTCCCCAGTATGGATCCTCTGGTGTGTCTTGAGATGACCTATTTGGCTAAAGGCCTTTCCACACTGAGAACACTGATACAGCTTTTCCCCAGTATGGATCCTCTGGTGTTTCTTGAGAGGACCTATTTGGCTAAAGGCCTTACCACACTGAGAACACTGATACGGCTTTTCCCCAGTATGGATCCTCTGGTGTACCTTGAGAGCAGACATGTGACTAAAGACCTTCCCACACTCTGAACAGTGATGGGGCTTTTCTCCTGTGTGTGTGATCTGATGGGAGGTGAGATATGATTTCCTACTGAAACTCTTCCCACAAGTAGTGCACTGATATGGCTTTTCCCCAGTATGGATCCTCTGGTGTGCCTTGAGAGGACCTATTTGGCTAAAGGCCTTTCCACAATGAGAACACTGATACGGCTTTTCCCCAGTATGAATCCTCTGGTGTGTCTTGAGGCTAGAAGTGTCCTTAAAGGAGTTTCCACACTGAGAACACTGATATGGCTTTTCCCCAGTATGGATCCTCTGGTGTCTCTTGAGGCTAGAAGTGTCCTTAAAGGAGTTTCCACACTGAGAACACTGATATGGCTTTTCCCCAGTATGGATCCTCTGGTGTCTCTTGAGGCTAGAAGTGTCCTTAAAGGAGTTTCCACATTGAGAACACTGATACGGCTTTTCCCCAGTATGAATCCTCTGGTGTGTCTTGAGGCTAGAAGTGTCCTTAAAGGAATTTCCACACTGAGAACACTGATATGGCTTTTCCCCAGTATGGATCCTCTGGTGTCTCTTGAGGCTAGAAGTGTCCTTAAAGGAGTTTCCACACTGAGAACACTGATACGGCTTTTCCCCAGTATGAATCCTCTGGTGTGTCTTGAGGCTAGAAGTGTCCTTAAAGGAGTTTCCACACTGAGAACACTGATATGGCTTTTCCCCAGTATGGATCCTCTGGTGTCTCTTGAGGCTAGAAGTGTCCTTAAAGGAGTTTCCACACTGAGAACACTCATGTGGCTTTTCACCAGTATGATTGGGACTTCTGTCTTTGTTTCTTTTTTCATCAGAGTTCCAACTCTTGTTAGATTGGATCCTTTGAATTTCTCCTGTAATATTTTAAAAAGAAAAAAATGAAACAATATATTCTCTCTTCTCCTCTTTCTGGTTTGCAATTTCTACAATACTGGCATATATTTTTGATGTATTGGTAATTTGTTAGAAATGAACATCATTTGGAAGTGACTTAGGATAAAAGTGTTTACTTAGAGCCTTAATGTAAATGTAAACAGAGATACACACACATGAATTACAGAGCTTCAGAAAAATTATTACAGACACTTTCTGTCCTTTGAATGCAGCAGACAGATATTACATATATTATCCCATAAGTAAGGTATTCACAGCCTGAATAGGTTTGAATAGGCTTAATATTGTGAAGCACAAGTTAGCCATTCTCTAAAATTCAACTATTGTAAATATAAATAACACATTACATTAAATAAGCAACTTACTTGTAGGTGAAGAGTCAAAGTCATTATTTTCTCTTAAATCATATTCTTCTTCAACTTTGATTTCCATCGGTGAATACTTTTCTTCTTTCAAAGTCATGATGGGTGACGTGTTCATTTCAGTCTTGCATTCACAATCCATTCCATGCTTTTCTTCCACTGTCTTACATGTAGACAGATACTCTTGTAGGAAATCATCAAATTCTTCTTCTTTTATCTCCTGCTTCACTGAAGTGGGCAGTTGTGTTGGTTCAGTAAATCCAGACATTTCAGACTTCAGTTCTGTTTTGGAATAAAAAACTTGATCAAACTATCCTTGGTGAATTACTGTATGCTTCCAGAGCATCACAGTGCCAGCCTTTAAAAGGTGAGTTTATTAATCTGACTCCACGCTGTGGGGTTAATATAATGCTTCTTCTGCCTGACCTATTATCTTCCTGGATTCAAACCTAGCCAATCAGGTGCAGGAGCTTTTGGAATGCAAACTAGCATGACAGAGGGTTATAAGCAGGAATTACACTTCTATGAGAACCGTTTACACTTCTGATGGCCATAGCTCAGCCTGCAGAAACTCCACAAAGGAGTGTAGTATGGGGGCTGGGGGTGTGAAGAGAAATGTGATGGGGGAGGAGAGTGAAGATGGGAGTGGGCTGGTAAACTGAAGGAAGCTTCCATTCTGTCTAAGCTTGTTTATACTCTATGTATAGGTGAGTATTTATTTAGCATGTGTGTTTTGTGTGTGTGTGTGTGTGTTTTGTGTGTGTTTGTGTGTGTTTTGTGTGTGTGTGAGTCTATCATATTGATATAAGGATAGAGAGGAAGTTTAATATCAGACCTTACATACCAGTGTGAAGCTCCACTTAAAAAATAATGGAAATAAATAGAATTCATGGGACCTAAAAAACTTTTTTTTGCGAGTACACAGGACATTATCATTTGCACCAGAATCCCAGACAATTACCCCAGTTAAATCTGAATACTTTACTTTTCATCTGTTTTTGCCTTACTGTGGATTGGGGTGGTGTGTCCACTCAATCATGTCTGGTTAACTCCAGTCCACTAGGGAGCAGCGAGGGGTCATTGAAGGCACTCGGCAAGGCAGGGATAAGAGAAGGAATTTGGGAGCTTGTGTTTGAACTCCATGCTTTTGACACCTGCTTTTGTCCTTCACTTCTTAAAGTAATCCAACCTTTCCTTTTCGGTTGAACTGCTGCAAATAAATGTATATGTTCTAACAACAAGCAGTCTGGTTATTGAAGTGTTACTTTGTTGAAGGGAGTTTGTGTGTGTGTGTGTTTAGTGATGTTTGTAGAGTGTGATTTGCACATGGTTGTGGGCAACTGATGATGATAGCCTGTCTTTTATTGTAGCCTGTTTTTATGGATATTTAATAAATGAACTCCATGCTTTTGACACCTGCTTTTGTCCTTCACTTCTTAAGTGTAAAGGACCTGTTTGTACTAGCCCAAGTTCCCCTAGGCTTGAGGCTAGTAACATAGGCCTTTTCACCTGTGTGTATGCTCTGATTAACCTAAAACTCTTCATCAATTCAATTCTGATCTATCAGTCTTATTCATGTAAAGAAGGTTTTTTTGTGTGTGTGTATAATAGTGTTTCTAATAATAATAATAATAATAATAATGATAATGGACAAACAAATGAAGTAAAAAATCGTCAAAGGTAAAATATTTTAAAATAAACTGACAAACCTTTCACTAAAACATTTACCAAATGAAAAAGAAAAAAAACAACAATAAATGTTAATGTTTTATTCATTATTTACAGTTATGTGGTATTATCTATCAATATGTGGCAAGAGAGTAGATACAAGGAGATTAGGTCTATGTATTCACCTATTTGCCCTAGGAGTGATTTTTCTTCTCTTTTCATTTTTATAAACCCAGAGCAAGTATCTTCTGTTCTTGAGAAGTAGGTTTCCCTGATGTTGTTGTACTTATTACATTCTGTCAGGAAAAGAAACTCATCCTCCACTACCCGATTACTACAGTGAGTGCAGAGTCTGTTTCCTCGAGGTAGCCATGTTTGTCTGTGTACCCTTTTGACAATGACAATGCTTTGTTCCCTACTACCCTTTCTGTGCACCCCCACCCCGCCCCGAGACTCAACACATATTTCAGCTGTTGCCAAGCTCACAGCCTTCACATGATAATCTGTTTATGGCCTCATATCTAGACAGCTGATGCATACACTACTTTTGCTTGTACATGCGCTAGTAGATGTTTGTAGATTGTATTTTGTATACAAGCACACACACCCCTCCTCAACACCATCAAACTCTTGAAAAACGTAGGTTTCAATCTTTACCCCAACACATGCTTCAGACATGAAGAAATTAGCCTCAATCTTGTGCATGACATTTTGTTTAAAATGAATTAAACCAAAGACATTTTAAAGAAAGTAAAAACTTTATCTGGTTTTATCAGGGCAGCACATCAGAACCGTGGATCATCTGGTGTGTCTTGAGATGACCTATTTGGCTAAAGGCCTTTTCACACTGAGAACACTGATACGGCTTTTCTCCAGTATGGGTCCTCTGGTGTGTCTTGAGATCAGACATGTTACTAAAGACCTTCCCACACTGAGAACAATGATACGGCTTTTCCCCAGTATGGATCCTCTGGTGTGTCTTGAGATGACCTATTTGGCTAAAGGCCTTTTCACACTGAGAACAATGATAAGGCTTTTCCCCAGTATGGATCCTCTGGTGTGTCTTGAGATGACCTATTTGGCTAAAGGCCTTTCCACACTGAGAACACTGATACGGCTTTTCACCAGTATGGATCCTCTGGTGTGTCTTGAGAGGACCTATTTGGCCAAAGGCCTTTTCACACTGAGAACACTGATACGGCTTCTCCCCAGTATGGATCCTCTGGTGTGTCTTGAAAGCAGACATGTGTCTAAAGGCCTTTCCACACTGAGAACACTGATACGGCTTTTCCCCAGTATGGATCCTCTGGTGTGTCTTGAGAGGACCTATTTGGCTAAAGGCCTTTTCACACTGAGAACACTGATACGGCTTCTCCCCAGTGTGGATCCTCTGGTGTGTCTTGAGAGGACCTATTTGGCTAAAGGCCTTTTCACACTGAGAACACTGATACGGCTTCTCCCCAGTATGGATCCTCTGGTGTTTCTTGAGATCAGACATGTGACTAAAGACCTTCCCACACTGAGAACACTCATGTGGTTTTTTTCCAGTATGTGTCATCATATGCTCGGTTAGGTGTGAGCGATGGGGACTTCTATCTTTGTTTCTTTTTTCCTCAGAGTTCCATTTCTTGTTAGATTGGATCCTTTGAATGTCTCCTGTAATATTTTAAGAAGAAAAAAATGAAACAATATATTCTCTCTTCTCCTCTTTCTGGTTTGCAATTTCTACAATACTGGCACATATATTTGATATGTATTTTGATATATTGGTTATTTGTTAGAAATGTACATCACTTGGAAGTGACTTAAGATAGAAGTGTCTACCAGAAGCTTGAATATAAATGTAAACAGAGATACACACACATGAATTACAGAGCTTCGGTACAAATGATTGCAGCCACTTTCTCTCCTTTGAATGCAGCAGACTACAGGTAGTATCCCATAAGTAAGGTATTCACAGTTCTATTTTCTCTCAATAGGTCTCATATTGTGAAGCACAAGTTAGCCATTCTCTAAAATACAAGTATTGTAAATATAAATAACACATTACAATAAACAAGCAACTTACTTGTAGGTGAAGAGTCAAAGTCATTATTTTCTCTTAAATCAAATTCTTCTTCAACTTTGATTTCCATTGGTGAATACTTTTCTTCTTTCAAGGTCATGATGGCTGACGTGTTCATTTCAGTCTTGCATTCACAATCCATTACAGGCTTTTCTTCCACTGTCTTACATGTAGACAGATACTCTTGTAGGAAATCATCAAATTCTTCTTCTTTTATCTCCTGCTTCACTGAAGTGGGCAGTTGTGTTGGTTCAGTAAATCCAGACATTTCAGACTTCAGTTCTGTTTTGGAAAAAAAAACTTGGTCAAACTATCCTTGGTGAATTACTGTATACTTCCAGAGCATCACAGTGCCAGCCTTTAAAAGGTGAGTTTATTAATCTGACTCCACGCTGTGGGGTTAATATAATGCTTCTTCTGCCTGACCTATTCTCTCTCTGGATTCAAACCTAGCCAATCAGGTGCAGGAGCTTTTGGAATGCAAACTAGCAAGACAAAGGGTTATGGGCAGCAATTACATGTCTATGAGAACCGTTTACACGTCTGATAGTCCTCAGGTGGGCATGGCCATAGCTCAGCCTGCAGAAACTCCACAAAGGAGTGTAGTAGGGGGCTGGGGGTGTGAAGAGAAATGTGATGTGGAAGGAGAGTAAAGATGGGAGTGGGCTGGTAAACTGAAGGAAGCTTCCATTCTGTCAATCCTTGTTTATACTGTGTGCATAAGTGAGTATTTATGTGGCATGTGTATTTTGTGTGCTTGTGTCAATCATACTGATATAAGGATAGAGAGGAAGTTTAATATCAGACCTACATACCAGTGTGAAGCTCCACCTGAAAAATAATGGAATTACATAGAATTCATTGGACCTAAAAAAAAATCATTTTTGTGAGTACACAGGACATTATTATTTGCACCAGAGTCCCAAACATTTACCCGAGTTAATTCTGAATACTTTACTTTTCATCTGTTTTTCCTTACTGTGAATGGTAGTGGTGCGTCCAGCTTAGGGCTGAACGATTTGGGAAAATAATCTAATTGCGATTTTTTACCAAAATATTGCGATTGCGATTTAATATGCGATTTTTTTTTTTCCTCTTTTTTTTCCCCAACAAAACGTAATGAATGATTTAAATATGAACAACACAATATTAGATACATTTAGTGTAAAATATTCTTTCCCACATTTTACATTTTTATTTAACTGCTCATTACAGAAACAAGAACAACAAATCAGTGGCTTTGCCACTGTGCATTTAAGTAATTTAAGAAAAGTAATTTTAAGTATAAACACTAGGCATGCACTTTTTAAACACTGTGTGCAAAATGTACCATCTTAAAAAAAAAAAAAAAAAAATTATATATATATATATATATATATATTTAGACCACGTTTTTCAATCGCAAACGTTGCGATTAGAAAATCGCGTTCTATCATATCGCGATTAAATCGCAAATGCAATTAATCGTTCAGCCCTAGTCCAGCTCAACTACAATTCAAGGGTTTCAAACTCATATGATAATGTATCTTACTTTAAAAATACCACAAGAAGATAAGCAAATCAGATTAATAATAACAGCTTCATTCTTGGCAGTACTCCAACAAAAAAAAAACATTGACGAAATGCAAAAGTTTTACAAAGCAACTCTTTCTCAACATGAGGCTATCAGCAGTGCTATGTCTGATCTGGTCATTGGCCATCAGGGTCTTAGCAGTGCCTGCCTCCAGTGCTCCCCTGCAGTGCATTTTCAGCCATGGTGGCATCCATACATTTGTCTAATTCATTTTTTGAGATTTAATGCTTCATCCTGAGCTTGTGGTATGTGTCATCATCTGCTCGGTTAGGTGTGAGCAATTGGGACTCTCTTTGTTTCTTTTTTCCTCAGAGTTCCAAATCTTGTTAGATTGGATCCTTTGAAAGTCTCCTGTAAGAAGAAAAAAATAAAACAATATATTCCCTCTTCTCCTCTTTCTGGTATGCAATTTCTACAATACTGGCACATATATTTGATATGTATTTTGATATATTGGTTATTTGTTAGAAATGTACATCACTTGGAAGTGACCTGGGATAAAAGTGTCTACCAGAAGCTTGAATGTAAATATAAACAGAGATACACACGCATGAATTACAGAGCTTCAGATCAAATGATTACAGACACTTTCTCTCCTTTGAATGCAGCAGACTACAGGTAATATCCCATAAGTAAGGTATTCACCGTTCTCTGTTCTCTGAATAGGTCTCATATTGTGAAGCACACAAGTTAACCATTCTCTAAAATTCAAGTATTGTATTTATATATACATAACACATAACAATAAACAAGCAACTTACTTGTAGTTGAAGAGTCAAAGTCATCATATTCTCTTGAATCAAATTCTTCTTCAACTTTGATTTCCATTGGTGAATACCTTTCTTCTTTCAAGGTACTGGTAGGTGACATATACATTTCAGTCTTGCATTCATGTTCCACTCCAGTCTTTTCTTCCACTGTCTGAGTTGTTGAGAGATACTCTTGTAGGAAATCATCAAATTCTTCTTCTTTTATCTCCTGCTTCACTGAAGTGGGCAGTTGTGTTGGTTTAGTAAATCCAGACATTTCAGACTTCAGTTCTGTTTTGGAAAAAACTTAAACTTTGTCAAACTATCCTTGATTAATTACTGTATACTTCCAGAGCATCACAGTGCCAGCCTTTAAAAGGTGAGTTTATTGATCTGACTCCACGCTGTGGGGTTAATATAATGCTTCTTCTGCCTGACCTATTATCTTCCTGGATTCAAACCTAGCCAATCAGGTTCAGGACCTTTTGAAATGCAAACTAGCATGACAAAGGGTTATGGGCAGCAATTACATGTCTATGAGAACCGTTTACACGTCTGATGGTCTTCAGGTGGGCATGGTCATAGCTCAGCCTGCAGAAACTCCACAGAGGAGTGTAGTAGGGGGCTGGGGGTGTGAAGTGAAATGTGATAGGGAAGAAGATGGGGTGGGCTGGTAAACTGAAGGAAGCTTCCATTATGTCTAAGCTTGTTTATACTCTATGTATAGGTGAGTATTTATTTAGCATGTGTGTTTTGTGTGTGTGTCTATCATATTGATATAAGGATAGAGAGGAAGTTTAATATCAGACCTACATAGCAGTGTTTTGCTCCACCTGAAAAATAAAGGAATTACATAGAATTCATGGGACCTAAAAATAAAACATTTTTGTGAGTACACAGGACATTATCATTTGCACCAGAATCCCAGACATTTACCCAAGTTAATTCTGAATACTTTTCATCTGTTTTTGCCTTACTGTGGATGGCAGTGGTGCGTCCAGCTCAACTACAATTCAAGGGTTTTGACTTCATATGATAATGTATCTCACTCTAAAAATACCACAAGAGCATATGCAACTCACATTAATAATAATAGCTTCATTGTTGGCAGTACTCCAACAAAAAAAAAACATTGACGAAATGCAAAAGTTTTAGAAAGCAACTTATCCTCAACATGAAGCTATTAGCAGTGCTTTGTCTGATCTGGTCATTGGCCATCAGGGTCTTAGCAGTGCCTGCCCCCAGTGCTCCCCTGCAGTGCATTTTCAGCCATGGAGGCATCAAACTACATCCTCATTGCACACTAATGTCTCACACACTTTTGTCCAATTAGATTGTTTGTAGAGTTAACGCTTCATCCTGAGCTAGTGGTATGTTTGTACTGAAATCCTTACTGTTCATTTAAAAATATGCTGTTTAATCAATATTTGAGACTCTGATTTTGAGATTTGCATTTGAGATTTGTCAGGCAATGGTTTCACAAGTAGATCCATCAACTTCTCTGATTAGAAGGAAGAAAGTCTCAGTTTAAGTGTCCTTGGTCTGACAGTAGAAGGTGTTAATCTCCAGGCCTACCTGGCATGGGTCACACTAAATAACAGTCACTTTAGAGACACATGGTCCCAAAAACATTCAGTTCTTCTCCTCTTAGAGTTCAGCTTCACACATACAGCTCAGGAACAGAGTCCCACAGGTAACAACCAGATTTACTCCAAGAGGTCCTTTGCTTGAAGCAGTTATAAGGAGTTCTGTTTCAAAACTAACTAAAAGGCATGCAAAAACCCTGCAAACACCACCAACAGCCCAGTTGACACTGATAAAAGCTTGCCAACAAACTTACTGGTGTGTTTTGGCAGTATAGCTAACAATGTCATGCTGTGAAAGCTTTTCTTCCATGACCGTATGCTATCAAAATGAATTTGAGGATGGTACCAAAACTAGTTGCCTATAAAGCCATGCCTCAAAAAGTGTCAAATTGTTGCATAATGTTTTTTTTTTAACTTTAACTCTAACTCTAAAATCCACAAGGGCATAGACTACATATGTGTTGTGTCCATTGATGTATTGCATTGTTCTATGCATTCACAGGTGTAGTATGGTGTGATATGCACTTGCGAGTACAGACACTAGGGGCGCGAGTACTAGCGGAAGCGTCGTGTTGAATGTACTGTATGTGTTACAATTGGTGGGTGTTGTGCAGGACTCAAACGCACGACTCAGCACAGGAGTTGAATGAAAGGGTTAAACGTTTCACTAGCCGGGTTCGGTACACAGGTAAGCAGTCCAAGAATAGCAAACAAAACCAAACAGGGAATAGGCAGGAGAATAGTTGTAGGACAGGCAGAGGTCAGAAGCACGAGTAATCACTTTAACAAGGAGGAAGCGCTAATCGCTAGGAACACGAGGCACAGCGGAAAAAACAAGGAACATACCACATAACAACAATTTACGAAGACGTAACAAGAAAACAAGGACTATATATACACACAGGCAACAGATAACGAGGGACAGGTGAGAACAATCAAGGCGGGGCAGACAAAGACACAGGTGGACTAAACAAAGGGGATTAACAGGACACAGGTAAAACCAATAATACAAACAAACCGGGAGATTGGGAACAGGTGAGGGGTGGAGACACGGACAACAACAAGAGGGCACATGGCATAGACAAACAGACATAGGGAAAGCACATGGCGGGAACAAGGAAGCACGAGGACAAGACAAGGGAACAAACATGTGACAACACAAGGGAGACAAACTCAGAAATTACACACCGACAGAACACAGACCTTACAGTATGAAGTTAAGAGACTGAGTAAACTACACTCTCTGTTCCTTATGCTTCGTGTCTGTTAATGTCTTCTGAAACAACACCACAATATGAAACACAACGGGGAACATGGTCACACTTTATTCCTCAAACCCTGGCACAAGTTTGACCTATCATTAGGGCCCAAACCCGGTACACAAGTTGTGAACTATTATTAGGGAGCATCACTTCCACATCCTCTCTCTCTCTCTCTCTGTGTGTGTGTCTCTGTGTGTGTGTGTGTGTGTGTCATATGGTTTTGAAGGGACCAGCATTTGAGATTTGATAGTTAATAAGGATATGCCATAGTCAATAATTCAATGTCTCATACCTAGTTATAAATGTTACTTTTATTTTGATTTAACTAGCATATAAGCATTCCTGGGTGAATATACCTTGGGTTGACCTGGGGAGTGAGTTGTGATAATAGCTCTCACCTTCCCCCCCAAGTCAACACAAAGAGCCTTGTCTCTAGGGACTATTTGAATAGACAGTAACACCCCTAAATTCAGTGTATTTAATAGACTGTCCTTGGATGAAGATTTAGATATGCTGAGGTGAAGCGCTGTGAGGGAGTGTGGATCTTCAAGTCTCTGTCTCACAGTGGTCGGCCACCATTGTTCAAGAATAAACCTGAACCATGACTGACAAACCTAAGAACTGAATCTTCAATATATGGTATAAAACTAATTACCATTAGTTTCTGTTTCAAAATAGCTCCAAAGATGAGAACTTTGAGCAAACCTCTTCCCACACGCAGAGCATTCATGAAGGGTTCTCCCCAGTGTGGATTCTCTGAAGTCAGTACAGAACACACAAAGACAGCTCTTCCCACATTCAGAACAGACAAAAGGCTTCTCTCCAGTATGAACTCATGGACAGCTCTTCCCACATTCAGAACAGACAAAAGGCTTCTCTCCAGTATGAACTCAAAGACAGCTCTTCCCACATTCAGAACAGACAAAAGGCTTCTCTCCAGTATGAACTCATGGACTGGAAGTGTGGGTGAGGAGTGAGTTCACTCTTCAATGTGCCTTTCTGAATGAATCCTTTCCTCAAAGACCGTTGGTAAGGTTGCCCTCACCTGTGGTTGATCTGATGGCTGGTTGCACCTCTGATGACTCTTCAGTGTGCCTTTCTGAATGAATCCTTTCCTCAAAGACCGTTGGTAAGGTTGCCCTCACCTGTGGTTGATCTGATGGCTGGTTGCACCTCTGATGACTCTTCAGTGTGCCTTTCTGAATGAATCCTTTCCTCAAAGACCGTTGGTAAGGTTGCCCTCACCTGTGGTTGATCTGATGGCTGGTTGCACCTGTGGGTTTTGGGGAAGCTTTTCCCACATGTAGAGGACTACTACAGATTTTCTCCAAAGTGAATCCTGTGATGAACCTTTAGCTGTTACTGTGAGATTTCTAAAATCATGAGCATTTGCCTATTTGTGTTATTTCATGTTGGATAAGATCTTAGGGTGCAGGGAATCTCTTGTCACTTGCACTGCACTGATTGGGGCATTTCTCCTGTATGTGTCTTTCAATACTTGACGCATTTGATTAAAAGCCGTTCCACAGCGAAAAGCCTAGTAGGCCATTTCACCTGTGTGTATTCTCTGATTAACATAAAACTCTTCATCAATTAAATTCTTCATGCAAAGTCAATTTTTTTTGGTGTGAATAATAATACTAATGATAATGGACAAATACATCCAAATGAAGTAAAAAATCGTCAAGGGAAAAATATAATACAATAAACGGACATACCTTTCAGCCAAACCATTATGTAATGTACCAAATGAAACAAGAAAAACAACAATAAATGTTAATGTTTTATTCATTATTTACAGTTATGTGGTATTATCTCTCAATATGTGGCAGGAGAGTAGACACTAGGATATTAGGTCTATGTATTCACCTATTTCCCCTAGGAGTGATTTGTCTTCTCTTTTCATTTTTATAAACCCAGAGCAAATATCTTCTGTTCTTGAGAGGTAGGTTTCCCTGATGTTGTTGTATTTATTACATTCTGTCAGGAAAATAAACTCATCCTCCACTACCCGATTACTACAGTGAGTGCAGAGTCTGTTTTCTCGAGGTAGCCATGTTTGTCTGTGTACCCTTTTGACAATGACAATGCTTTGTTCCCTACCACCCTTTCTGTGCACCCCCACCCCGCCCCGAGACTCAACACATAGTTCAGCTGTTGCCAAGCTCACAGCCTTCACATGATGATCTGTTTATGGCCTCATATCTAGACAGCTGATGCATACACTACTTTTACTTGTGCATGCGCTACTAGAGGCTTGTAGATTGAAGTTTGTATACAAGCACACACACCCCTCCTCAACACCATCACACACTTGAAAAACTTAGGTTTCAATCTCTATCCCATCACATGCTTCAGACATGAAGAAATTAGCCTTAATCGTGTTCATGACATTTTGTTTAAAATTAATTAAAACAAAGACATTTTAAAAAAAGTAAAAACTTTATATGGTTTTATCAGGGCAGCACATCAGAACCGTGGATCATCTGGTGTGTCTTGAGATGACCTATTTGGCTAAAGGCCTTTCCACACTGAGAACACTGATACGGCTTTTCCCCAGTATGGATCCTCTGGTGTGACTTGAGATGATCAATTGTAATAAAGACCTTCCCACACTGAGAACACTGATACGGCTTTTCCCCAGTATGGATCCTCTGGTGTTTTTGGAGATTAGACATGTGACTAAAGACCTTCCCACACTCTGAACAGTGATGTGGCTTTTCTCCAGAGTGTGTGATCTGATGGGAGATGAGATATGATTTCCTCTTGAAACTCATCCCACAAGTAGTGCACAGATATGGCTTTTCCCCAGTATGGATCGTCTGGTGTGCCTTGAGAGTACCTATTTGGCTAAAGGCCTTTCCACAATGAGAACACTGATACGGCTTTTCCCCAGTATGGGTCCTCTGGTGTGACTTGAGATGATCAATTGTACTAAAGGCCTTTCCACACTGAGAACACTGATACGGCTTTTCACCAGTATGGATCCTCTGGTGTACCTTGAGAGCAGACATGTGGCTAAAGACCTTCCCACACTCTGAACAGTGATGTGGCTTTTCTCCAGAGTGTGTGATCTGATGGGTGGTGAGATTCGAGTTCCTCTTGAAACTCTTCCCACAAGTAGTGCACTGATATGGCTTTTCCCCAGTATGGATCCTCTGGTGTGTCTTCAGAGTACTTATTTGGCTAAAGGCCTTTTCACACTGAGAACACTGATATGGCTTTTCCCCAGTATGGATCCTCTGGTGTCTCTTGAGAGTAGACATGTGACTAAAGACCTTTCCACACTGAGAACACTCATGTGGCTTTTTTCCAGTATGTGTCGTCATCATTTGCTCGGTTAGGTGTGAGAAATTGGGACTTCTGTCTTTGTTTCTTTTTTCCTCAGAATTCCAACTCTTGTTAGATTGGATCCTTTGCATGTCTCCTGTAATATTTTAAGAAGAAAAAAATGAAACAATATATTCTCTCTTCTCCTCTTTCTGGTTTGCAATTTCTACAATACTGGCACATATATTTGGCATGTATTTTGATATATTGGTTATTTGTTAGAAATGAACATCACTTTGAAGTGACTTAGGATAAAAGTGTCTACCAAGAGCCTAAATGTAAATATAAACAGAGATACACACACATGAATAACAGAGCTTCAGAACAAATGATTACAGACACTTTCTCTCCTTTGAATGCAGCAGACTACAGGTAGTATCCCATAAGTAAGGTATTCACAGTTCTATGTTCTCTCAATAGGTCTCATATTGTGAAGCACAAGTTAGCCATTCTCTAAAATTCAAGTATTGTATATATATATATATATAACACATAACAATAAACAAGCAACTTACTTGTAGGTGAAGAGTCAAAGTCATCATTTTCTCTTAAATCAAATTCTTCTTCAACTTTGATTTCCATTGGTGAATACTTTTCTTCTTTCAAGGTCATGATGGGTGACGTGTTCATTTCAGTCTTGCATTCACAATCCATTCTAGGCTTTTCTTCCACTGTCTGAATTGTAGACAGATACTCTTGTAGGAAATCATCAAATTCTTCTTCTTTTATCTCCTGCTTCACTGAAGTGGGCAGTTGTGTCGGTTCAGTAAATCCAGACATTTCAGACTTCAGTTCTGTTTTGGGAAAAAAATTAAACTTTGTCAAACTATCCTTGATGAATTACTGTATACTTCCAGAGCATCCCAGTGCCAGCCTTGAAAAGGTGAGTTTAGTAATCTGACGCTGTGGTGTTAATATAATGCTTCTTCTGCCTGACCTATTATCTTCCTGGATTCAAACCTAGCCAATCAGGTGCAGGAGCTTTTGGAATGCAAACTAGCATGACAAAGGGTTATGGGCAGGAATTACACGTCTATGAGAACCGTTTACACTTCTGATAGTCCTCAGGTGGGCATGGCCATAGCTCAGCCTTCAGAAACTCCACAAAGGAGTGTAGTAGGGGGCTGGGGGTGTGAACTGAAATGTGATGGGGAAGGAGAGTGAAGATGGGGGTGGGCTGGTAAACTGAAGGAAGCTTCCATTCTGTCTAAGCTTGTTTATACTGTGTGCATAGGTGAGTATTTATTTAGTGTGTGTGTGTGTGTGTGTGTCTATCATACTGATATAAGGATAGAGAGGACGTTTAATATCAGACCTTACAAACAGTGTGAAGCTCCACTTAAAAAATAATGGAAATAAATAGAATTCATGGGACCTAAAAAACTATTTTTTGCGAGTACACAGGACATTATTATTTGCACCAGAATCCCAGACAATTACCCCAGTTAATTCTGAATACTTTACTTTTCATCTGTTTTTGCCTTACTGTGGATGGCAGTGGTGCGTCCAGCTCAACTACAATTTAAGGGGGTTTGACCTCATATGATAATGTATCTTACTTTAAAAATACCACAAGAGCATATGCAACTCACATTAATAATAATAGCCTCATTCTTGGCAGTACTCCAACTAAAAAAACATTGACGAAATGCAAACGTTTTACAAAGCAACTCATCCTCAACATGAGGCTATCAGCAGTGCTATGTCTGATGTGATCATTGGCCATCAGGGTCTTAGCAGTGACTGCCTCCAGTGCTCCCCTGCAGTGCATTTTCAGCCATGGTGGCATCATACTACATCCTCTTTGCACACTTATGTCTCACACACTTTTGTCCAATTAGATTTTTTGTAGATTTAACGCTTCATCCTGAGCTAGTGGTATGTTTATACTGAAATCCGTACTGTTAATTTAAAAATATGCTGTTTAATCAGCATTTGAGACTCTGATTTTGAGATTTGCATTTGAGATTTGTCAGGCAATGGTTTCACAAGTAGATCCATCAACTTCTCTGATTAGAAGGAAGAAAGTCTCAGTTTAAGTGTCCTTGGTCTGACAATAGAAGGTGTTAATCTCCAGGCCCACCTGACATGTGTCACACTAAATAACAGGGACTTTAGAGACACATGGTCCCAAAAACATTCAGTTCTTCTCCTCTTAGAGCTCAGCCTCACACATACAGCTCAGGAACAGAGTCACACATGTAACAACCAGATATACTTCAAGAGGTCCTTTGCTTAACCCTTTCGTGCATGGGGTCCACATGCGTGGACAGTTAATTAAACTCCATTTTATTCTGGATTATCATAGTAATATTCTCCAAACCACATAGGGGCAGAGTCAGTAGACTCAGAGCAATATAATAACAATATGTATCATCTTGTATTTGGAATGTTAACTGTGTAATGACATCATTAAGACAAGATGGCTGACGGTGCTGGGCATGTGCTGAATACTCCAGGCATATCTGTTAAAACCTTCTACCCAAGAAGGAAAAATCAGGCAAAAAAAATATTAGTATGTAAGGGAAAGTGTGTTGAACAAATCTGTGTTTAAAAAAATGAAATTTGATGTAAAATATAGTTTGTACACCCTAAAAACCAACTGTCCACATACGTGGACGCATGCATTAGAGGAATCGGATACCGTCCACATATGTGGACGTCATGCATCAGAGGAATCGGATGACATTAAATCTGATTATAAAACCTGGTATTTTTTTTTATTTGCATTGTTCAAATGAAAGAAACAATCATACAACAAACATATCAACATAAATAATTACCAAATTACGTGAAAATAATGATTTTTAACCTTGGGTAAGTATTCGTTACCATCCCTTTGTTGCATGGTGTCCACGTATGTGGACAGTAAAATATATTTTTAATAAAACCATATTTTTTAAAAATTCAAAATGAATTTCAAGTTTAGGTTCATTTTGAGTAATAAAATCAATACAAAAAAAATCTAGATCATTTTTTTCATAATTCATGCATGAAAGGGCTGTGCACCCCCACCCCGCCCCGAGACTCAACACATATTTCAGCTGTTGCCAAGCTCACAGCCTTCACATGATGATCTGTTTATGGCCTCATATCTAGACAGCTGATGCATACACTACTTTTACTTGTACATGCACTAGTAGATGCTTGTAGATTGTAGTTTGTATACAAGCACACACACCCCTCCTCAACACCATCACACACTTGAAAAACGTAGGTTTCAATCTCTATCCCAACACATGCTTCAGGCATGAAGAAATTAGCCGTAATCATGTACATCACATTTTGTTTACAATTCATTTAACTTTTAAAGAAATTTAAAACTTCAAGTATTATCAGGGGCAGCACATCAGAACCGTGGATCCTCTGGTGCCTCTGAGAGTACCTATTTGGCTAAAGACCTTTACACACTGAGAACACTGATACGGCTTTTCCCCAGTATGGGTCCTCTGGTGTTTCTTGAGATCAGACATGTTACTAAAGACCTTTACACACTGAGAACACTGATACGGCTTTTCCCAGTATGGATCCTCTGGTGTGTCTTGAGATGACCTATTGTACTAAAGGCCTTTTCACACTGAGAACACTGATACGGCTTTTCCCCAGTATGGATCCTCTGGTGTGTCTTGAGATTAGACATGTGACTAAAGACCTTCCCACACTGAGAACACTGATACGGCTTTTCTCCAGTATGGATCCTCTGGTGTCTCTTGAGAGGACCTATTTGGCTAAAGGCCTTCCCACACTGAGAACAATGATACGGCTTTTCCCCAGTATGGATCCTCTGGTGTCTCTTGAGAGCAGACATGTGGCTAAAGACCTTCCCACACTCTGAACAGTGATGTGGCTTTTCTCCAGAGTGTGTGATCTGATGGGTGGTGAGACATGATTTCCTCCTGAAACTCTTCCCACAAGTAGTGCACTGATATGGCTTTTCACCAGTATGGATCCTCTGGTGTCTCTTGAGGCTAGAAGTGTCCTTAAAGGAGTTTCCACACTGAGAACACTCATGTGGCTTTTCACCAGTATGGATCCTCTGGTGTCTCTTGAGGCTAGAAGTGTCCTTAAAGGAGTTTCCACACTGAGAACACTCATGTGGCTTTTTTTCAGTATCATGGGGACTTCTGTCTTTGTTTCTTTTTTCCTCAGAGTTCCAACTCTTGTTAGATTGGATCCTTTGAATGTCTCCTGTAATATTTTAAGAAGAAAAAAATGAAACAATATATTCTCTCTTCTCCTCTTTATGGTATGGAATTTCTACAATACTGGCATATATTTTTGATATATTGGTTATTTGTTAGAAATGAACATCACTTGGAAGTGACTTAGGATAAAAGTGTCTATCTAGAGCCTAAATGTAAATATAAACAGAGATACACACACATGAATTACAGAACTTCAGAAAAAATGATTACAGACACTTTCTGTCCTTTGAATGCAGGAAACAGATATTACATATATTATCCATAAGTAAGGTATTCACAGCCTGAATAGGTCTGAATAGGCCTTAATAGTGTGAAGCACAAGTTAGCCATTCTCTAAAATTCAACTATTGTAAATATACATAACACATTACATTAAATAAGCAACTTACTTGTAGGTGAAGAGTCAAAGTCATCATATTCTCTTGAATCAAATTCTTCTTCAACTTTGATTTCCATTGGTGAATACCTTTCTTCTTTCAAGGTACTGGTAGGTGACATATACATTTCAGTCTTGCATTCATATTCCACTCCAGTCTTTTCTTCCACTGTCTGAGTTGTTGACAGATACTCTTGTAGGAAATCATCAAATTCTTCTTCTTTATCTCCTGCTTCACTGAAGGTGGCAGTTGTGTCGGTTTAGTAAATCCAGACATTTCAGACGTTCTGTTTTCGGTTAAACTATCTATTTGCGATATAGTGAAAATCTTCACAGAACTACAGTATAGTTGTACTGCTGATGAACTACACCTAGAGTATGCTTCCAGAGCATCCCAGTGCCAGCCTTGAAAAGGTGAGTTAAGTAATCTGACTCTGTGGTGTTAATATAATGCTTCTTCTGCCTGACCTATTATCTCTCTGGATTCAAACCTAGCCAATCAGGTGCATGAGCTTTTGGAATGCAAACTAGCATGACAAAGGGTTATGGGCAGGAATTACATGTCAATGAGAACCGTTTACACATCTGATGGTCCTCAGGTGGGCATGGCCATAAGCTCAGCCTGCAGAAACTCCACAAAGGAGTGTTAGTAGGGGGCTGGGGGTGTGAAGTGAAATGTGATGGGGGAAGGAGAGTGAAGATGGGGGTGGGCTGGTAAACTGAAGGAAGCTTCCATTCTGTCTAAGCTTGTTTACACTGTATGCATAAGTGAGTATTCATGTGGCATGTCTGTTTTGTGTGTGTGTGTCTATCATATTGATATAAGGATAGAGAGGAAGTTTAATATCAGACCTTACATACCAGTGTGAAGCTCCACTTCAAAAATAATGGAAATAAATAGAATTCATGGACCTAAAACATTTTTTTGTGAGTACACAGGACATTATCATTTGCCACCAGAATCCCAGACATTTACCCGAGTTAATTCTGAATACTTTACTTTTCATCTGTTTTTGCCTTACTGTGGATGGCAGTGGTGCATCCAGCTCAACTACAATTTAAGGGGTTTGACCTCATATGATAATGTATCTTACTTTTAAAAATACCACAAGAGCATATGCCAACTCACATTAATAATAATAGCTTCATTCTTGGCAGTACTCCAAAAAAAAAAAAACATTGACGAAATGCAAAAGTTTTACAAAGCAACTCATCCTCAACATGAGGCTATCAGCAGTGCTATGTCTAATGTGGTCATTGGCCATCAGGGTCTTAGCAGTGCCTGCCTCCAGTGCTCCCCTGCAGTGCATTTTCAGCCATGGTGGCATCATACATTTTTTTGATGTAATGCTTCATCCTGAGCTAGTAGTATGTTTGTACTGAATTCCTTACTGTTTAATTCAACAATATGTTGTTTAATCAGCATTTGAGATTCTGATTTTGAGATATGCATTTGAGATTTGTCAGGCAATGGTTTCACAAGTAGATCCATCAACTTCTCTGATTAGACGGAAGAAAGTCTCAGTTTAAGTGTCCTTGGTCTGACAGTAAAAGGTGTTAATCTCCAGGCACACGTGACATGGGTCACACTAAATAACAGTGACTTTAGAGACACATGGTCCCAAAAACATTCAGTTCTTCTCCTCTTAAAGCTCAGCCTCACACATACAGCTCAGGAACAGAGTCACACTTGTAACAACCAGATATACTTCAAGAGGTTCTTTGCTTAAAGCAGCAATAAGGAGTTATGTTCCAAAACGACCTAAAAGGGAGGCAAAAACCTTGCAAACACCACCAACAGCCCAGTTGACACTGATAGAAGTTGACACTTCTCCAAAGTGAATCCTGTGTGATGAACCTTTAGCTGTTACTGTAAGATTTCTAAAACCATGAGCATTTGCCCATTTGTTGTATTTCATGTTGGATAAGATCTTAGGGTGCAGGGAATCTCTTGTCACTTGCACTGCACTGATTGGGGCATTTCTCCTGTATGTATCTTTCAATACTTCTTCACATGTGGTCCACTCGCATTAAGTTCAAGTCACTTATGCTTGCTTACAGAGTGATTGATGGTTCTCTGTGATCCGGTAAGGACAGAGTTAGTTTGCAGAGGACCATACCAGACCAGTCCAGACTTTACATTTCCAAAAAGAGATGATGGGAGAAGCTGCCACCACAACCACTTCTACATGAAATTAGTAAATGGGGAGAAAATCAAGAGAAGCTGGCTTGTATATTCAAGAAAAAACAATACTCTGTATTGCTTCTGCTGCAAGCTCTTTTCACAGAAAAATTACCACTTCATTAGGAGTGGCCTAAAAGACTGGAAGAATTGTAGGGAGGTATTTGAGATATTTTGTAGTGGTACGTACAGTATCCATAAAAGCACTTTTGTTTGTAGAGGGTATAGTTAGGGTATAGAGGGTCATAATTTGCTTAAATGTCCTTACAGGTGCTTAAGAGTGTTTTGCACAGTTTATGGAGTTAACTTAATCCTAACTTTGAGTGTGTAATAAATCATTTAAAATAATAAAAAAGAAAATGTTCTGGAACTATTCTGGTGTTTGTTGTCCATGCAACATTTATTGTTGAACTGCAATGTAGAATAGTAGAATTATAAGTGGGTGAAAAAACTGCTATGCAAAGTAAAGTGATGTTAAGTATTGTGTGTGTGTGTGTATGTGTGGGGGGGGGACGCAAAACTCAATCTCGCCTAGGGCAACCAAAGGGCTAGAGCCGGCCCTGCTTACAGCAGTTACATTCCTGCACTTCTTTTTTCTATCTCTTATGTAAATTAGCATTTATTGTTACACTAGGTCTCTATTGCTCGTTGTTTGACTGTTCTCTCCCTTGTTTGGACAGAAGAGTCTGCTAAATGACTAAATGTAAATGTAATGCATTTGATTAAAAGCCGTTCCACACTGAAAACCCTCGTAGGCCTTTTCACCTGTATGTATTCTCTGATTAACCTAAAACTCTTCATCAATTAAATTCTTCATGCAAAGTCGATTTTTTTTGGTGTGAATAATAGTGTTTCTAATAATAATAATAATAATAATGATAATGGACAAATAAATGAAGTAAAAAAAATCGTGAAGTGAAATATATTATCAAATAAACTGACATACCATTCAGTAAAAAATGTATGTAATTAACCGATGAAAAGAGAGAAAACAACAATAAATGTTAATGTTTTATTCATTATTTACAGTTATGTGGTATTCTCTCTCAATATGTGGCAGGAGAGTAGACACTAGGAGATTAGGTCTATGTATTTACCTATTTCCCATAGGAGTGATTTGTCTTCTCTTTTCAATTTTATACATCCAGAGCAAATATGTTCTGTTCTTGAGAAGTAGGTTTCCCTGATGTTGTTGTTCTTATTACATTCTGTCAGGAAAAGAAACTCATCCTCCACTACCCGATTACTACAGTGAGTGCAGAGTCTGTTTTCTCGAGGTAGCCATGTTTGTCTGTGTACCCTTTTGACAATGACAATGCTTTGTTCCCTACCACCCTTTCTGTGCACCCCCACCCCGCCCCGAGACTCAACACATATTTCAGCTGTTGCCAAGCTCACAGCCTTCACATGATGATCTGTTTATGGCCTCATATCTAGACAGCTGATGCATACACTACTTTTACTTGTACATGCACTAGTAGATGCTTGTAGATTGTAGTTTGTATAAAAGCACACACATATCTCCCCAACACCATCACACACTTGAAAAACTTAGGTTTCAATCTCCACCCCAACACATGCTTCAGACATGAAGAAATTAGCCTTAATCATGTACATCACATTTTGTTTACAATTCATTTAACTTTTAAAGAAAGTAAAAACTTTATCTGGTGTTATCAGGGCAGCACATCAGAACCATGGATCCTCTGGTGTCTCTTGAGAGGACCCATTTGGCTAAAGACCTTTCCACACTGAGAACACTGATACGGCTTTTCCCCAGTATGGATCCTCTGGTGTGTCTTGAGAGTATCTATTGTACTAAAGGCCTTTCCACACTGAGAACACTGATATGGCTTTTCCCCAGTATGGATCCTCTGGTGTACCTTGAGAGCAGACATGTGGCTAAAGACCTTCCCACACTCTGAACAGTGATGTGGCTTTTCTCCAGAGTGTGTGATCTGATGGGAGGTGAGATGTGAGTTTGTCTTGAAACTCTTCCCACAAGTAGTGCACAGATATGGCTTTTCCCCAGTATGGATCCTCTGGTGTGCCTTGAGATGACCTATTTGGCTAAAGGCCTTTCCACACTGAGAACACTTATACGGCTTTTCCCCAGTATGGATCCTCTGGTGTGTCTTGAAATTATTAATTCTACTAAAGGCCTTCCCACACTGAGAACACTGATGCGGCTTTTCCCCAGTATGGATCCTCTGGTGTACCTTGAGAGCAGACATGTGGCTAAAGACCTTCCCACACTCTGAACAGTGATGTGGCTTTTCTCCAGAGTGTATGATCTGATGGGAGGTGAGATGTGAGTTTGTCTTGAAACTTTTCCCACAAGTAGTGCACTGATATGGCTTTTCACCAGTATGGATCCTCTGGTGTCTCTTGAGGCTAGAAGTGTACTTAAAGGAGTTTCCACACTGAAAACACTCATGTGTTTTTTTTCCAGTATGTGTCATCATCTGCTCGGTTAGGTGTGAGCAATTGGGACTCTCTTTGTTTCTTTTTTCCTCAGAGTTCCAAATCTTGTTAGATTGGATCCTTTGAAAGTCTCCTGTAAGAAGAAAGAAATAAAACAATATATTCCCTCTTCTCCTCTTTCTGGTATGCCAATTTCTACAATACTGGCACATATATTTGATATGTATTTTGATATATTGGTTATTTGTTAGAAATATACATCACTTGGAAGTGACTTGGGATAAAAGTGTCTACCAGAAGCTTGAATATAAATATAAACAGAGATACACACACATGAATAACAGAGCTTCAGAACAAATGATTACAGACACTTTCTCTCCTTTGAATGCAGCAGACTACAGGTAGTATCCCATAAGTAAGGTATTCACTGTTCTATGTTCTCTCAATAGGTCTCATATTGTGAAGCACAAGTTAGCCAATCTCTAAAATACAAGTATTGTATATATAGATATATATATATATACATAACACATAACAATAAACAAGCCAACTTACTTGTAGGTGAAGAGTCAAAGTCATCATATTTCCTTAAATCAAATTCTTCTTCAACTTTGATTTCCATCAGTGAATACTTTTCTTCTTTCAAAGTCATGATGGGTGACGTGTTCATTTCAGTCTTGCATTCACAATCCATTCCAGGCTTTTCTTCCACTGTCTTACATGTATACAGATACTCTTGTAGGAAATCATCAAACTCTTCTTCTTTTATCTCCTGCTTCACTGAAGTGGGCAGTTGTGTTGGTTCAGTAAATCCAGACATTTCAGACTTCAGTTCTGTTTTGGAATAAAAAGCTTGGTCAAACTATCCTTGGTGAATTACTGTATACTTCCAGAGCATCACAGTGCCAGCCTTTAGAAGGTGAGTTTGGTATCTGACTCCACGCTCTGGGGTTAATATAGTGCTTCTTCTGCCTGACCTATTATCTTCCTTGATTCAAACCTAGCCAATCAGGTTCAGGACCTTTTGGAATGCAAACTAGCATGACAAAGGTTTATGGGCAGGAATTACACGTCAATGAGAACCGTTTACACTTCTGATGGTCTTCAGGTGGGCATGGCCATAGCTCAGCCTGCAGAAACTCCACAAAGGAGTGTAGTAGGGGGCTAGGGGTGTGAAGTGAAATGTGATGGGGAAGGAGAGTGAAGATGGGGGTGGGCTGGTAAACTGAAGGAAGCTTCCATTCTGTCTAAGCTTGCTTATACTCTATGTATAGGTGAGTATTTATTTAGCATGTGTGTTTTGTGCGTGTGTCTATCATATTGGTATAAGGATAGAAGGAAGTTTAATATCAGACCTTACATACCAGTGTGAAGCTCCACTTAAAAAATAATGGAATTAAATAGAATTCACGGAACCAAACAAACTTACAAAGTACACAGAGGACATAATCATTTGCACCAGAATCCCAAACATTTACCCCAGTTAATTCTGAATACTTTACTTTTCATCTGTTTTTGCCTTACTGTGAATGGCAGTGGTGCGTCAAGCTCAACTACAATTTAAGGGGTTTGACCTCATATGATAATGTATCTTACTTTAAAAATACCACAAGAAGATAAGCAAATCAGATTAATAATAACAGCTTCATTCTTGGCAGTACTCCAACAAAAAAAACATTGATGAAATGCAAAAGTTTTACAAAGCAACTCTTCCTCAACATGAGGCTATCAGCAGTGCTATGTCTGATCTGGTCATTGGCTATCAGGGTCTTAGCAGTGACTGCCTCCAGTGCTCCCCTGCAGTGCATTTTCAGCCACTATGGCTTCTTACTACGTTCTCATTGCACACTTATGTCTCACACACTTTTGTTCAATTAGATTTTTTGTAGATGTAACGCTTCATCCCGAGATAGTGGTATGTTTATACTGAAATCCGTACTGTTATTTAAAAAAATTATGCTGTTTAATCAGCATTTGAGATTCTGATTGTGAGATTTGCATTTGAGATTTGTCAGGCAATGGTTTCACAAGTAGATCCATCAACTTCTCTGATTAGAAGGAAGAAAGTCTCAGTTTAAGTATCCTTTGTCTGACAGTAGAAGGTGTTAATCTCCAGGCCCACCTGACATGGGTCACACTAAATAACAGGGACTTTAGAGACACATGGTCCCAAAAACATTCAGTTCTTCTCCTCTTAAAGCTCAGTCTCACACATACAGCTCAGGAACAGAGTCACATGTAACAAACAGATATACTTCAAGAGGTCCTTTGCTTAAAGCAGTAATAAGGAGTTCTGTTCCAAAACTACCTAAAATGGAGGCAAAAACCTTGCAAACACCACCAACAGCCCAGTTGACACCGATAAAAGCTTGCCAACACACTTACTGGTGTCTTTTGGCAGTATAGCTAGCAATATCATGCTGTGAAAGCTTTTCTTCCAATTTTGCCAGAGTATTCTAGCCCGGTATTACAGACCTACGTAGGGGCATATCCTGGATGGCTAGTGGAGTGGGAAAGGACACAGGAGTTAATCTGTCCTCCACATGGACCATATGCTATTAAAATGAATTTGAGCATGGTACCAAAACTGATTGCCTATAAATCCATACCTCCAAAAGTCCTCCAAACCCGGTACACAAGTTGTGACCTATTATTAGGGAGCATCACTTCCACATCTCTCTCTCTCTCAATCTCACTCTCTGTGTGTGTGTGCATATGTTTTCTGTTTCAATATGATCTCCCAAAGATGTGAGACTTTGAAGCAACCTCTTTCCCCACACGCCAGGTAGCATTCATGAAGGTTCTCCCCAGTGTGGATTCCTCTGAAGTCAGTACAGAAACACAAAGACAGCTTCTTCCCACATTCAGAAACAGGACAAAAGGCTTCTCCTCCAGTAATGAAGCTCAAAGACAGGCTCTTCCCACATTCAGAACAGTACCAAAAGGCTTCTTTCCAGTTGAACTCATGGACTGGAAGTGTGGGGTGAGGAAGTGAGTTCACCTGATGACTCTCCAATGTGCCTTTCTGAATGAATTCCTTTCCTCAAAAGACCGTTGGTAAGGGTTGCCCCTCACCTGTGGTTGATCTGATGGCTGGTTTGCCACCTCTGATGAATCTTCCAGTGTGCCTCTTTTGAAGAATCCCTTTCCTCCAAAGACCGGTTTGGTAAGGTTGCCCTCACCTGTGGTTGATCTGATGGCTGGGTTGCACCTCTGATGAATCTTCAGTGTGCCTTTCTGAATGAATCCTTTTCCTCAAAGACCGTTGGTAAGGTTGCCCTCACCTGTGGTTGATCTGATGGCTGGTTGCACCTCTGATGAACTCTTCAGTGTGCCTTTCTGAATGAATCCTTTCCTCAAAGACCGTTGGTAAGGTTGCCCTCACCTGTGGTTGATCTGATGGCTGGTTGCACCTCTGATGATCTTCAGTGTGCCTTTCTGAATGAATCCTTTCCTCAAAAGACCGTTGGTAAGGTTGCCCTCACTCTGGTTGATCTGATGGCTGGTTGCACCTCTGATGACTCTTCAGTGTGCCTTTCTGAATGAATCCTTTCCTCAAAGACCGTTGGTAAGTTGCCCTCACCTGTGGTTTGATCTGATGGCTGGTTGCACCTCTGGGGTTTTTTTGGAAGCTTTTCCCACATGTAGAGGACTACTACAGATTTTCTCCAAATGTGAATCCTGTGATAAACCTTTAGCTGTTACTGTAGATTTCTAAAATCATGAGCATTTGCCTATTGTGTTATTTCATGTTGGATAGGATCTTAGGGTGCAGGGAATCTCTTGTCACTTGCACTGCACTGATTGGGGCATTTCTCCTGTATGTGTCTTTCAATACTTGACACATTTGATTAAAAGCCGTTCCACAGCGAAAAGCCTAGTAGGCCATTTCACCTGTGTGTATTCTCTGATTAACCTAAAACTCTTCATCAATTAAATTCTTCATGCAAAGTCGATTTTTTTGTGTGATAATAGGTGTGAATAATAACTAATGATAATGGACAAATACATCCAAATGAAGTAAAAAATCGTCAAGGGAAAAATATAATACAATAAACGGACATACCTTTCAGCCAAACCATTATGTAATGTACCAAATGAAACAAGAAAAACAACAATAAATGTTAATGTTTTATTCATTATTTACAGTTATGTGGTATTCTCTCTCTCAATATGTGGCAGGAGAGTAGACACTAGGAGATTAGGTCTTTGTATTCACCTATTTCCCCTAGGAGTGATTTTTCTTCTCTTTTCATTTTTATAAACCCAGAGCAAATATCTTCTGTTCTTGAGAAGTAGGTTTCCCTGATGTTGTTGTACTTATTACATTCTGTCAGGAAAAGAAACTCATCCTCCACTACCCGATTACTACAGTGAGTGCAGAGTCTGTTTCCTCGAGGTAGCCATGTTTGTCTGTGTACCCTTTTTGACAATGACAATGCTTTGTTCCCTACCATCCTTTCTGTGCACCCCCACCCCGCCCCGAGACTCAACACATATTTCAGCTGTTGCCAAGCTCACAGCCTTCACATGATGATCTGTTTATGGCCTCATATCTAGACAGCTGATGCATACACTACTTTTACTTGTACATGCGCTACTAGATGCTTGTAGATTGTAGTTTGTATACAAGCACACACACCCCTCCTCAACACCATCACACACTTGAAAAACCTAGGTTTCAATCTTTACCCAAACACATGCTTCAGACATGAAGAAATTAGCCGTAATCATGTACATGACATTTTGTTTAAAATGAATTAAACCAAAGACATTTAAAGAACTTATACTTTATCAAGTATTATCAGGGCAGCACATCAGAACTGTGGATAGTCTGGTGTCTCTTGAGATTACCTATTGTACTGGCCTTCACACTGAGAACACTGATACAGCTTTTCCCCAGTATGGATCCTCTGGTGTGTCTTGAGAGTAGACATGTGTCTAAAGGCCTTTCCACACTGAGGACACTGATACGGCTTTTCCCCAGTATGGATCCTCTGGTGTGTCTTGAGAGATATTCTAAAGGCCTTTCCACACTGAGAACACTGATACGGCTTTTCCCAGTATGGATCCTCTGGTGTGTCTTGAGATGATCATTTGTTCTAAAGGCCTTCCACACTGAGAACACTGATACGGCTTTTCCCCAGTATGGATCCTCTGGTGTCTTGAGAGCAGACATGTGGCTAAAGGCCTTCCACACTGAGAACACTGATACGGCTTTTCTCCGTATGGTCTCTGTGTGTGAGACATGATTCCTCTTGAAACTCATCCACAAGTAGTGCACAGATATGGCTTTTCCCCAGTATGGATCCTCTGGTGTGCCTTGAGAGGACCTATTTGGCTAAAGACCTTTTCACACTCAGAACACTGATACGGCTTTTCCCCGGTATGGATCCTCTGGTGTGTCTTGAGAGAAGACATGTGACTAAAGGCCTTTCCACACTGAGAACACTGATACGGCTTTTCACCAGTATGGATCCTCTGGTGTCTCTTGAGGCTAGAAGTGTCCTTAAAGGAGTTTCCACACTGAGAACACTCATGTGGCTTTTTTCCAGTATGTGTCATCATCTGCTCGGTTAGGTGTGAGCAATTGGGACTCTCTTTGTTTCTTTTTTCCTCAGAGTTCCAAATCTTGTTAGATTGGATCCTTTGAAAGTCTCCTGTAAGAAGAAAAAAATAAAACAATATATTCCCTCTTCTCCTCTTTCTGGTATGCAATTTCTACAATACTGGCACATATATTTGATATGTATTTTGATATATTGGTTATTTGTTAGAAATGTACATCACTTGGAAGTGACTTGGGATAAAAGTGTCTACCAGAAGCTTGAATGTAAATATAAACAGAGATACACACGCATGAATTACAGAGCTTCAGATCAAATGATTACAGACACTTTCTCTCCTTTGAATGCAGCAGACTACAGGTAATATCCCATAAGTAAGGTATTCACCGTTCTCTGTTCTCTGAATAGGTCTCATATTGTGAAGCACAAGTTAACCATTCTCTAAAATTCAAGTATTGTATTTATATATACATAACACATAACAATAAACAAGCAACTTACTTGTAGTTGAAGAGTCAAAGTCATCATATTCTCTTGAATCAAATTCTTCTTCAACTTTGATTTCCATTGGTGAATACCTTTCTTCTTTCAAGGTACTGGTAGGTGACATATACATTTCAGTCTTGCATTCATGTTCCACTCCAGTCTTTTCTTCCACTGTCTGAGTTGTTGAGAGATACTCTTGTAGGAAATCATCAAATTCTTCTTCTTTTATCTCCTGCTTCACTGAAGTGGGCAGTTGTGTTGGTTTAGTAAATCCAGACATTTCAGACTTCAGTTCTGTTTTGGGAAAAAATTTAAACTTTGTCAAACTATCCTTGATGAATTACTGTATACTTCCAGAGCATCACAGTGCCAGCCTTTAAAAGGTGAGTTTAGTAATCTGACTCCACGCTGTGGGGTTAATATAATGCTTCTTCTGCCTGACCTATTATCTTCCTGGATTCAAACCTAGCCAATCAGGTGCAGGAGCTTTTGGAATGCAAACTAGCATGACAAAGGGTTATGGGCAGCAATTACATGTCAATGAGAACCGTTTACACGTCTGATGGTCTTCAGGTGGGCATGGTCATAGCTCAGCCTGCAGAAACTCCACAAAGGAGTGTAGTAGGGGGCTGGGGGTGTGAAGTGAAATGTGATGGGGAAGAAGATGGGGTGGGCTGGTAAACTGAAGGAAGCTTCCATTATGTCTAAGCTTGTTTATACTCTATGTATAGGTGAGTATTTATTTAGTGTGTGTGTGTGTGTGTGTGTCTATCATATTGATATAAGGATAGAGAGGACGTTTAATATCAGACCTACATAGCAGTGTGAAGCTCCACTTAAAAAATAATGGAAATAAATAGAATTCATGGGACCTAAAAAAACTATTTTTGTGAGTACACAGGACATTATCATTTGCACCAGAATCCCAGACATTTACCCCAGTTAATTCTGAATACTTTTTCATCTGTTTTTGCCTTACTGTGGATGGCAGTGGTGCGTCCAGCTCAACTACAATTCAAGGGGTTTTGACTTCATATGATAATGTATCTTACTTTAAAAATACCACAAGAGCATATGCAACTCACATTAATAATAATAGCTTCATTCTTGGCAGTACTCCAACTAAAAAAAACATTGACGAAATGCAAAAGTTTTAGAAAGCAACTTATCCTCAACATGAAGCTATTAGCAGTGCTTTGTCTGATCTGGTCATTGGCCATCAGGGTCTTAGCAGTGCCTGCCCCCAGTGCTCCCCTGCAGTGCATTTTCAGCCAAAGTGGCATCATACAACATCCTCATTGCACACTAATGTCTCACACACTTTTGTCCAATTAGATTGTTTGTAGATTTAACGCTTCATCCTGAGCTAGTGGTATGTTTGTACTGAAATCCTTACTGTTCATTTAAAAATATGCTGTTTAATCAATATTTGAGACTCTGATTTTGAGATTTGCATTTGAGATTTGTCAGGCAATGGTTTCACAAGTAGATCCATCAACTTCTCTGATTAGAAGGAAGAAAGTCTCAGTTTAAGTGTCCTTGGTCTGACAGTAGAAGGTGTTAATCTCCAGGCCCACCTGACATGTGTCACACTAAATAACAGGGACTTTAGAGACACATGGTCCCAAAAACATTCAGTTCTTCTCCTCTTAGAGCTCAGCCTCACACATACAGCTCAGGAACAGAGTCACACATGTAACAACCAGATATACTTCAAGAGGTCCTTTGCTTAAAGCAGCAATAAGGAGTTATGTTCCAAAACGACCTAAAAGGGAGACAAAAACCTTGCAAACACCACCAACAGCCCAGTTGACACTGATAGAAGTTGACACTTTCTCCAAAGTGAATCCTGTGTGATGAACCTTTAGCTGTTACTGTAAGATTTCTAAAATCATGAGCATTTGCCTATTTGTGTTATTTCATGTTGGATAAGATCTTAGGGTGCAGGGAATCTCTTGTCACTTGCACTGCACTGATTGGGGCATTTCTCCTGTATGTATCTTTCAATACTTCTTCACATGTGGTCCTCCTAACGAGTCTGCCGGCATGCGTGATGAATCAGAATCAGAATCAGATCAGAATAGAATAGTATTTATTGCCAAGTAGGTTTACACCTACCTGGAATTTGTTCTGATGTATAGGTGCATACAGTAAACATAAAAACATACAAACACAGTAAGTACTACACATAACATAAAACATAAAAACACAGTAAGTACTACACAAACACAATAAGTACTACAATACAAAAAGCAGGGCAGGAGTGCAAAAGTGGATGTGCAATGTGCAGTGTGCAATGTAGTGTGTGTTAACATAACACAGGCTTGAGGTGTGGGGGCGGGATGAGAGTCCACGTCAGGTGGCCTTGTTACTAAGGCCAACGGCAGCCGGGAAGAAGCTGGTTTTGTGGCGTGAAGTTTGGTCCTGATGGACCGCAGCCTCCTGCCGGACGGAAGGACCTCGAAGAGTTTGTGACCCGGGTGTGAGGGATCGGCCACAATCTTACCTGCCCGCCTCAGGGTCCTAGAGGCGAACAGGTCCTGTAGAGATGACAGATTGCAGCCAATCACCTTCTCGGCGGAACGGATGATACGCTGCAGTCTGCCTTTGTCATTGGCAGTGGCAGCAGCGTACCAGACGGTGATGGAGGAGGTGAGGATGGACTCGATGATGCAGGTGTAGAAGTGCACCATCATTGTCTTTGGCAGGTTGAACTTCTTCAGCTGCCGCAGAAAGTACATCCTCTGTTGAGCTCTTTTGGTGAGGGAGCTGATGTTCAGCCCCCACTTGAGGTCCTGGGAGATGATGGTGCCCAGGAAGCGGAAGGACTCTGCAGTGTCGACTGGGGAGTCACTCAGGGTGATGGGGGTGGGTGGGGCTGGGTTCCTTCTGAAGTCTACGACCGTCTCCACTGTCTTCAGAGCATTTAGCTCCAGGTTGTTCTGCCCACACCAGGTCACCAGATGGCCAATCTCCCACCTGTAAGCGGACTCATCCCCTCCAGAGATGAGCCTAAGAGTTTGACGGACTGGTGACTGGAGGTGCAGCTGTTGGTATACAGGGAGAAGAGTAGAGGGGAAAGAACGCAGCCCTGAGGGGAACCGGTGCTTGTAGTCCTGGAGTCAGAGACATGCTTCCCCAGCCTCACGCGTTGCCTCCTGCCAGACAGGAAGTCTGTGATCCACCTGCAGGTGGAGTCAGGCACGCTCAGCTGGGAGAGCTTGTCCTGAAGCAGAGTCGGAATGATTGTGTTGAAGGCAGAGCTGAAGTCAACAAACAGGATCCTGGCATAGGTTCCTGAGGAGTCCAGGTGCTGGAGGATGAAGTGAAGGGCCATGTTAACTGCATCGTCTACAGACCTGTTGGCTCTGTAGGCAAACTGCAGGGGGTCCAGTAGAGGGTCAGTCATGGCTTTGAGGTGAACCAGCACCAGACGCTCAAATGCCTTCATAACCACAGAGGTCAGGGTGACGGGTCTGTAGTCGTTGAGTCCAGTGACTTTTGTTTTTTCGGGGACGGGGATGATGGTGGAGGTCTTGAAGCAGGCTGGTACGTGGCATATCTCCAGTGAGGTGTTAAAAATGTCTGTGAACACCGGAGACAGCTGATCAGCACAGTGCTTCAGGATTGATGGAGAGACTGAGTCTGGCCCGGCTGCTTTGCGGGGGTTCTGTCTCTTAAAAAGTCTGTTGACGTCTCTCTCAAGGATGGAGAGAGTCGTCACTGTGGAGGGGGAGGAGGGGGGGGGGCTCTGAGGTGGGCAGTTGTGAGGCGCAGGCCTCTGCTGTGGTGGGGGCGGTGCAGTTGATGGGCTGGGGCTGGAGGGATGTGTCACAGGGGATGGTGTCAGGACTGTTCCATTGTCCATCAAAGCGACAGTAGAACTCATTCAAGTTGTTGGCCAGGCGTGAGTCGTTAGTGGAATGGGGGGCTCTAGGCTTACAATTGGTGATCAGCCTAAGCCCTTTCCAGACAGAGGCAGAGTCGTTGGCTGAGAACTGGTGTTCAAGTTTCTTAGAATACACACGTTTAGCATCTCTCACCTCCTTCCTAAACCTGTATTTAGACTCTACATATCCGTCTCTATTCCCACTCCTGAACGCCTCATCCTTCTCCAGCCTCAACTTTTTGAGTTTTACTGTGAACCAGGGTTTGTCATTGTTGTAACTAACCCTGGTGCGTGATGGAACGCAGCTGTCCTCACAGAAGCTGATATAGGAAGTCACAGCCTCTGTGTACTCGTCCAAGCTGTTTGAAGCAGTCCTGAGCACCTCCCAGTCTGTACAGTCCAAGCACGCCTGAAGATCCTCCACAGCCTCACTGGTCCACTGCTTTGAAGTCCTGACAACAGGTTTGCAGAGTTTAAGTTTCTGCCTGTATGCAGGAATCAAATGGACCATGACGTGGTCCGAGAGTCCCAGTGCAGCGCGGGGGACGGTGTGATAGGCTCTGCTTAATGTGGTGTAGCAGTGATCCAGAATGTTCTCCTCTCTGGTCGGGCATTTAATAAATTGTTTTTATTTGGGGAGTTCGCGGGAGAGATTTCCCTTGTTAAAGTCGCCGAGGACAATAACTAGGGAGTCCGGGTTAGTCCGTTCCACACATAGTATCTGGTCGGCAAGCATGAGTTGTGCCTCTTGCACGTTAGCTTGCGGTGGAATGTAAACACCGACCAGAATGAATGAAGCGAACTAGCGGGGGGAGTAGAAGGGTTTGCAATTGATAAGAAAATATTCCAGATCAGGAGAACAGTACTGTTGGATCACTGTCACGTCATTGCACCAGCCACAGTTAATATAGAAGCAGATTCCACTACAGATGATCCAGCACGCGGCGGCACATCTGGTGTTCAACCAACCAAAGAGGGCACACGTCACCCCGCTTCTCATTGAGCTCCATTGGCTGCCTGTAGATGCTCGCATTAACTTCAAGTCACTTATGCTTGCTTACAGAGTGATTGATGGTTCTGCTCCCACCTACTTAAATGCCCTTGTAAGGGCAAATGTTATACCCAGGATGCCGCGCTCGTCTCATGAGTGTCGTTTAGCACTGCTGTCTGTGCAAGTACGTCAATCCAGACTATTCTCATTTGTAGTTCCACGTTGGTAGAACGAACTCCCTAGCACTACCAGAGCAGGGGCGTCCCTATCTACCTTTAAGAAGCTCTTGAAGACCCAACTCTTCAGAGAGCACCTCCCATCCTAAACTTGCACTTCGACTAGTACTTAACTTGCACTTACAGCAGTTACATTCCTGCACTTCTTTTTTCTATTTCTTATGTAAAATAGTATTTATTGTTACACTAGGTCTCGTTTGCTTGTAGCTTGACTGTTCTCTCCCTTGTTTGGACAAAAGCGTCTGCCAAATGACTAAATGAAAATGTAATGATTAAAAGCTGTTCCACACTTAAAACCCTCGTAGGCCTTTTCACCTGTGTGTATGCTCTGATTAACCTAAAACTCTTCATCAATTCAATTCTGATCTATCAGTCTTATTCATGTAAAGAAGTTTTTTTTTAGTGTGTATAATAGTGTTTCTAATAATAATAATGATAATGGACAAACAAATGAAGTAAAAAAATCGTCAAAGGAATTTTTTTTTAAAATAAACTGACAAACCTTTCAGTAAAAAATGTATGTAATGTACCAAATGAAAAAGAATAAAACAACAATAAATGTTAATGTTTTATTCATTATTTACAGTTATGTGGTATTCTCTCTCAATATGTGGCAGGAGAGTAGACACTAGGAGATTAGGTCTATGTATTCACCTATTTCCCATAGGAGTGATTTGTCTTCTCTTTTCATTTTTATACATCCAGAGCAAATATCTTCTGTTCTTGAGAAGTAGGTTTTCCCTGATGTTGTTGTACTTGTTACATTCTGTCAGGAAAAGAAACTCATCCTCCACTACCCGATTACTACAGTTAGTGCAGAGTCTGTTTTTCTCGAGGTAGCCATGTTTGTCTGTGTACCCTTTTGACAATGACAATGCGTTGTTCCCTACCACCCTTTCTGTGCACCCCCACCCCGCCCCGAGACTCAACACATATTTCAGCTATTGCCAAGCTCACAGCCTTCACATGATGATCTGTTTATGGCCTCATATCTAGACAGCTGATGCATACACTACTTTTGCTTGTACATGCACTAGTAGATGCTTGTAGATTGTAGTTTGTATACAAGCACACACACCCCTCCTCAACACCATCACACACTTGAAAAACCTAGGTTTCAATCTCTACCCCAACACATGCTTCAGGCATGAAGAAATTAGCCGTAATCATGTTCATGACATTTTGTTTAAAATGAATTAAACCAAAGACATTTTAAAGAAAGTAAAAACTTTATCTGGTTTTATCAGGGCAGCACATCAGAACCGTGGATCATCTGGTGTGTCTTGAGATGACCTATTCGGCCAAAGGCTTTTCCACACTGAGAACACTGATACGGCTTTTCCCCAGTATGGGTCCTCTGGTGAGTCTTGAGAGGACCTATTTGGCTAAAGGCCTTTCCACACTGAGAACACTGATACGGCTTTTCCCCAGTATGGATCCTCTGGTGTGCCTTGAGATGACCTATTTGGCTAAAGGCCTTCCCACACTGAGAACACTGATACGGCTTTTCACCAGTATGGGTCCGCTGGTGTGTCTTGAGATGATCATTTGTACTAAATGCCTTCCCACACTGAGAACACTCATACAGCTTTTCCCCAGTATGGATCCTCTGGTGTACCTTGAGAGCAGACATCTGTCTAAAGACCTTCCCACACTGAGAACACTCATACAGCTTTTCCCCAGTATGGATCCTCTGGTGTACCTTGAGAGCAGACATCTGTCTAAAGACCTTCCCACACTCTGAACAGTGATGTGGCTTTTCTCCAGAGTGTGTGATCTGATGGGAGGTGAGATATGATTTCCTCCTGAAACTCATCCCACAAGTAGTGCACTGATATGGCTTTTCACCAGTATGGATCCTCTGGTGTCTCTTGAGGCTAGAAGTGTCCTTAAAGGAGTTTCCACACTGAGAACACTCATATGGCTTTTCACCAGTATGGATCCTCTGGTGTCTCTTGAGGCTAGAAGTGTCCTTAAAGGAGTTTCCACACTGAGAACACTGATATGGCTTTTTTCCAGTATAATGGGGACTTCTGTCTTTGTTTCTTTTTTCTTCAGAGTTCCATTTCTGGTTAGATTGGATCCTTTGAATGTCTCCTGTAATATTTTAAAAAGAAAAAAATGAAACAATATATTCTCTCTTCTCCTCTTTCTGGTTTTCAATTTCTACAATACTGGCACATATATTTGATATGCATTTTGATATATTGGTTATTTGTTAGAAATGAACATCACTTTGAAGTGACTTAGGCTCTTGGTAGACACTTTTATCCTAAGTGTAAATATAAACAGAGATACACACACATGAATAACAGAGCTTCAGAACAAATGATTGCAGCCACTTTTCCTCTTTTGAATGCAGCAGACTACAGGTAGTATCCCATAAGTAAGGTATTCACAGTTCTGTGTTCTTTAAATAGGTCTCATATTGTGAAGCACAAGTTAGCCATTCTCTAAAATACAAGTATTGTATATATATATACATAACACATAACAATAAACAAGCAACTTACTTGTAGGTGAAGTGTCAAAGTCATAATTTTCTCTTAAATCAAATTCTTCTTCAACTTTGATTTCCATTGTTGAATACTTTTCTTCTTTCAAAGTCATGATGGGTGACGTGTTCATTTCAGTCTTGCATTCACAATCCATTCCAGGCTTTTCTTCCACTGTCTTACATGTAGACAGATACTCTTGTAGGAAATCATCAAATTCTTCTTCTTGTATCTCCTGCTTCACTGAAGTGGGCAGTTGTGTTGGTTCAGTAAATCCAGACATTTCAGACTTCAGTTCTGTTTTGGAAAAAAAAACTTGGTCAAACTATCCTTGGTATACTTACACATACAGTATACTTCCAGAGCATCACAGTGCCAGCCTTTAAAGGTGAGTTTATTTATCTGACTTCACGCTCTGGGGTTAATATAATGCTTCTTCTGCCTGACCTATTATCTCTCTGGATTCAAACCTAGCCAATCAGGTGCAGGAGCTTTTGAAATGCAAACTAGCATGACAAAGGGTTATGGGCAGGAATTACAATGTCTATGAGAACCGTTTACACGTCTGATGGTCTTCAGATGGGCATGGCCATAGCTCAGCCTGCAGAAACTCCACAAAGGAGTGTAGTAGGGGGCTGGGGGTGTGAAGTGAAATGTGATATGGAAGGAGAATAAAGATGGGAGTGGGCTGGTAAACTGAAGGAAGCTTCCATTCTGTCAAAGCTTGTTTATACTGTATGCATTGGTGAGTATTTATTTAGCATGTGTGTTTTGTGTGTGTGTGTGTGTGTGTTTTGTGTGTGTGTGTGTGTCTATCATATTGATATAAGGATAGAGAGGAAGTTTAATATCAGATACATACATACCAGTGTGAAGCTCCACTTAAAAAATAATTTAAATAAATAGAATTCATGGGACCTAAAAAACTATTTTTTTGCGGCTACACAGGACATTAATATTTGCACCAGAATCCCAGACATTTACCCCAGTTAATTCTGAATATTTTACTTTTCATCTGTTTTTGCCTTACTGTGGATGGCAGTGGTGCATCCAGCTCAACTACAATTCGAGGGTTTGACCTCATATGATAATGTATCTTACCTAAAAAATACCACAAGAGCATATGCAACTCAAAATTAATAATAATAGCTTCATTCTTGGCAGTACTCAACAAAAAAAAAAACATTGACGAAATGCAAAAGTTTTACAAAGCAACTCAGCAGTGCTATGTCTGATCTGGTCATTGGCCATCAGGGTCTTAGCAGTGCCTGCCTCCAGTGCTCCCCTGCAGTGCATTTTCAGCCACGGCGGAATAATACTTCATCCTCATTGCACACTTATGTCTCACACACTTTTGTCGAATTAGATTTTTTGTAGATGTAACGCTTCATCCTGAGTTTGTGGTATGTTTGTTCTGAAATCCTTACTGTTAATTTGAAAATATGCTGTTTAATCAGCATTTGAGACTCTGATTTTGAGATTTGCATTTGAGATTTGTCAGGCAATGGTTTCACAAGTAGATCCATCAACTTCTCTGACTAGAAGGAAGAAAGTCTCAGTTTAAGTATCCTTGGTCTGACAGTAAAAGGTGTTAATCTCCAGGCCCACCTAACATGGGTCACACTAAATAACAGGGACTTTAGAGACACATGGTCCCAAAAACATTCAGTTCTTCTCTTAGAGCTCAGCCTCACACATACAGCTCAGGAACAGAGTCACACATGTAACAACCAGATATACTTCAAGAGGTCCTTTGCTTAAAGCAGCAATAAGGAGTTCTGTTCCAAAACGACCTAAAAGGGAGGCAAAAACCTTGCAAACACCACCAACAGCCCAGTTGACACTGATAGAAGTTGACACTTTCTCCAAAGTGAATCCTGTGTGATGAACCTTTAGCTGTTACTGTAAGATTTCTAAAATCATGAGCATTTGTCTATTTGTGTTATTTCATGTTGGATAAGATCTTAGGGTGCAGGGAATCTCATGTCACTTGCACTGCACTGATTGGGCCATTTCTCCTGTATGTGTCTTTCAATACTTCTTCACATGTGGTCCTCCTAACGAGCCTGCCGGCATGCGTGATGAAACCACTACAGATGATCCAGAACGCGACGGCACATCTGGTGTTCAACCAACCAAAGAGGGCACACGTCACCCCGCTTCTCATTGAGCTCCATTGGCTGCCTGTAGGTGCTCGCATTAAGTTCAAGTCACTTATGCTTGCTTACAGAGTGATTGATGGTTCTGCTCCCACCTACTTAAATGCCCTTTAAGAAGCTCTTGAAGACCCAACTCTTCAGAGAGCACCTCCCTTCCTAAACTTGCACTTCGACTAGTACTTAACTTGCACTTACAGCAGTTACATTCCTGCACTTCTTTTTTCTATTTCTTATGTAAAATAGTATTTATTGTTACACTAGGTCTCGTTTGCTTGTAGCTTGACTGTTCTCTCCCTTGTTTGGACAAAAGCGTCTGCCAAATGACTAAATGCAAATGTAATGATTAAAAGCTGTTCCACACTTAAAACCCTCGTAGGCCTTTTCACCTGTGTGTATGCTCTGATTAACCTAAAACTCTTCATCAATTCAATTCTGATCTATCAGTCTTATTCATGTAAAGAAGGTTTTTTTTAGTGTGTATAATAGTGTTTCTAATAATAATAATAATGATAATGGACAAACAAATGAAGTTAAAAAAAGTTTCAAAGGAAAAATATTTTAAAATAAACTGACAAACCTTTCAGTAAAAAATGTATGTAATGTACCAAATGAAACAAGAAAAACAACAATAAATGTTAATGTTTTATTCATTATTTACAGTTATGTGGTATTATCTCTCAATATGTGGCAGGAGAGTAGACACTAGGAGATTAGGTCTATGTATTCACCTATTTGCCCTAGGAGTGATTTTTCTTCTCTGTTCATTTTTATAAACCCAGAGCAAATATCTTCTGTTCTTGAGAAGTAGGTTTTCCCTGATGTTGTTGTACTTGTTACATTCTGTCAGGAAAAGAAACTCATCCTCCACTACCCGTTTACTACAGTGAGTGCAGAGTCTGTTTCCTCGAGGTAGCCATGTTTGTCTGTGTACCCTTTTGACAATGACAATGCTTTGTTCCCTACCACCCTTTGAGTCTTGAGAGGACCTATTTGGCTAAAGACCTTTACACACTGAGAACACTGATACGGCTTTTCCCCAGTATGGATCCTCTGGTGTGTCTTGAGATGACCTATTGTACTAAAGGCCTTTTCACACTGAGAACACTGATACGGCTTTTCCCCAGTATGGATCCTCTGGTGTGTCTTGAGATTAGACATGTGACTAAAGACCTTCCCACACTGAGAACACTGATACGGCTTTTCTCCAGTATGGATCCTCTGGTGTCTCTTGAGAGGACCTATTTGGCTAAAGGCCTTCCCACACTGAGAACACTGATACGGCTTTTCCCCAGTATGGATCCTCTGGTGTTTTTGGAGAGAAGACATGTGGCTAAAGACCTTCCCACACTCTGAACAGTGATGTGGCTTTTCTCCCGAGTGTGTGATCTGATGGGTGGTGAGACATGATTTCCTCTTGAAACTCATCCCACAAGTAGTGCACATATATGGCTTTTCCGCAGTTTGGATCCTCTGGTGTGCCTTGAGAGCAGACATGTGACTAAAGACCTTTCCACACTGAGAACACTGATACGGCTTTTCCCCAGTATGGATCCTCTGGTGTGTCTTTAGAGAAGACATGTGACTAAAGGCCTTTCCACACTGAGAACACTGATACGGCTTTTCCCCTGTATGGATCCTCTGGTGTGTCTTGAGAGCAGACATGTGGCTAAAGACCTTCCCACACTCTGAACAGTGATGTGGCTTTTCTCCAGAGTGTGTGATCTGATGGGTGGTGAGACATGATTTCCTCCTGAAACTCTTCCCACAAGTAGTGCACTGATATGGCTTTTCACCAGTATGGATCCTCTGGTGTCTCTTGAGGCTAGAAGTGTCCTTAAAGGAGTTTCCACACTGAGAACACTCATGTGGCTTTTCACCAGTATGGATCCTCTGGTGTCTCTTGAGGCTAGAAGTGTCCTTAAAGGAGTTTCCACACTGAGAACACTCATGTGGCTTTTTTCCAGTATCATGGGGACTTCTGTCTTTGTTTCTTTTTTCCTCAGAGTTCCAACTCTTGTTAGATTGGATCCTTTGAATGTCTCCTGTAATATTTTAAGAAGAAAAAAATGAAACAATATATTCTCTCTTCTCCTCTTTATGGTATGGAATTTCTACAATACTGGCATATATTTTTGATATATTGGTTATTTGTTAGAAATGAACATCACTTGGAAGTGACTTAGGATAAAAGTGTCTATCTAGAGCCTAAATGTAAATATAAACAGAGATACACACACATGAATTACAGAACTTCAGAAAAAATGATTACAGACACTTTCTGTCCTTTGAATGCAGGAAACAGATATTACATATATTATCCCATAAGTAAGGTATTCACAGCCTGAATAGGTCTGAATAGGCTTAATAGTGTGAAGCACAAGTTAGCCATTCTCTAAAATTCAACTATTGTAAATATACATAACACATTACATTAAATAAGCAACTTACTTGTAGGTGAAGAGTCAAAGTCATCATATTCTCTTGAATCAAATTCTTCTTCAACTTTGATTTCCATTGGTGAATACCTTTCTTCTTTCAAGGTACTGGTAGGTGACATATACATTTCAGTCTTGCATTCATATTCCACTCCAGTCTTTTCTTCCACTGTCTGAGTTGTTGACAGATACTCTTGTAGGAAATCATCAAATTCTTCTTCTTTTATCTCCTGCTTCACTGAAGGTGGCAGTTGTGTCGGTTTAGTAAATCCAGACATTTCAGACGTTCTGTTTTCGGTTAAACTATCTATTTGCGATATAGTGAAAATCTTCACAGAACTACAGTATAGTTGTACTGCTGATGAACTACACCTAGAGTATGCTTCCAGAGCATCCCAGTGCCAGCCTTGAAAAGGTGAGTTAAGTAAAAAAAAGCAGAAACTCCACAAAGGAGTGTAGTAGGGGGCTGGGGGTGTGAAGTGAAATGTGATGGGGAAGGAGAGTGAAGATGGGGGTGGGCTGGTAAACTGAAGGAAGCTTCCATTCTGTCTAAGCTTGTTTACACTGTATGCATAAGTGAGTATTCATGTGGCATGTCTGTTTTGTGTGTGTGTGTCTATCATATTGATATAAGGATAGAGAGGAAGTTTAATATCAGACCTTACATACCAGTGTGAAGCTCCACTTCAAAAATAATGGAAATAAATAGAATTCATGGGACCTAAAACATTTTTTTGTGAGTACACAGGACATTATCATTTGCACCAGAATCCCAGACATTTACCCGAGTTAATTCTGAATACTTTACTTTTCATCTGTTTTTGCCTTACTGTGGATGGCAGTGGTGCATCCAACTCAACTACAATTTAAGGGGTTTGACCTCATATGATAATGTATCTTACTTTTAAAAATACCACAAGAGCATATGCAACTCACATTAATAATAATAGCTTCATTCTTGGCAGTACTCCAAAAAAAAAAAAACATTGACGAAATGCAAAAGTTTTACAAAGCAACTCATCCTCAACATGAGGCTATCAGCAGTGCTATGTCTAATGTGGTCATTGGCCATCAGGGTCTTAGCAGTGCCTGCCTCCAGTGCTCCCCTGCAGTGCATTTTCAGCCATGGTGGCATCATACATTTTTTTGATGTAATGCTTCATCCTGAGCTAGTAGTATGTTTGTACTGAATTCCTTACTGTTAATTCAACAATATGTTGTTTAATCAGCATTTGAGATTCTGATTTTGAGATATGCATTTGAGATTTGTCAGGCAATGGTTTCACAAGTAGATCCATCAACTTCTCTGATTAGACGGAAGAAAGTCTCAGTTTAAGTGTCCTTGGTCTGACAGTAAAAGGTGTTAATCTCCAGGCACACGTGACATGGGTCACACTAAATAACAGTGACTTTAGAGACACATGGTCCCAAAAACATTCAGTTCTTCTCCTCTTAGAGCTCAGCCTCACACATACAGCTCAGGAACAGAGTCACACTTGTAACAACCAGATATACTTCAAGAGGTTCTTTGCTTAAAGCAGCAATAAGGAGTTATGTTCCAAAACGACCTAAAAGGGAGGCAAAAACCTTGCAAACACCACCAACAGCCCAGTTGACACTGATAGAAGTTGACACTTTCTCCAAAGTGAATCCTGTGTGATGAACCTTTAGCTGTTACTGTAAGATTTCTAAAACCATGAGCATTTGCCCATTTGTTGTATTTCATGTTGGATAAGATCTTAGGGTGCAGGGAATCTCTTGTCACTTGCACTGCACTGATTGGGGCATTTCTCCTGTATGTATCTTTCAATACTTCTTCACATGTGGTCCACTCGCATTAAGTTCAAGTCACTTATGCTTGCTTACAGAGTGATTGATGGTTCTCTGTGATCCGGTAAGGACAGAGTTAGTTTGCAGAGGACCATACCAGACCAGTCCAGACTTTACATTTCCAAAAAGAGATGATGGGAGAAGCTGCCACCACAACCACTTCTACATGAAATTAGTAAATGGGGAGAAAATCAAGAGAAGCTGGCTTGTATATTCAAGAAAAAACAATACTCTGTATTGCTTCTGCTGCAAGCTCTTTTCACAGAAAAATTACCACTTCATTAGGAGTGGCCTAAAAGACTGGAAGAATTGTAGGGAGGTATTTGAGATATTTTGTAGTGGTACGTACAGTATCCATAAAAGCACTTTTGTTTGTAGAGGGTATAGTTAGGGTATAGAGGGTCATAATTTGCTTAAATGTCCTTACAGGTGCTTAAGAGTGTTTTGCACAGTTTATGGAGTTAACTTAATCCTAACTTTGAGTGTGTAATAAATCATTTAAAATAATAAAAAAGAAAATGTTCTGGAACTATTCTGGTGTTTGTTGTCCATGCAACATTTATTGTTGAACTGCAATGTAGAATAGTAGAATTATAAGTGGGTTAAAAAACTGCTATGCAAAGTAAAGTGATGTTAAGTATTGTGTGTGTGTGTGTATGTGTGGGGGGGGGACGCAAAACTCAATCTCGCCTAGGGCAACCAAAGGGCTAGAGCCGGCCCTGCTTACAGCAGTTGCATTCCTGCACTTCTTTTTTCTATCTCTTATGTAAATTAGCATTTATTGTTACACTAGGTCTCTATTGCTCGTTGTTTGACTGTTCTCTCCCTTGTTTGGACAGAAGAGTCTGCTAAATGACTAAATGTAAATGTAATGCATTTGATTAAAAGCCGTTCCACACTGAAAACCCTCGTAGGCCTTTTCACCTGTATGTATTCTCTGATTAACCTAAAACTCTTCATCAATTAAATTCTTCATGCAAAGTCGATTTTTTTTGGTGTGAATAATAGTGTTTCTAATAATAATAATAATAATAATGATAATGGACAAATAAATGAAGTAAAAAAATCGTGAAGTGAAATATATTATCAAATAAACTGACATACCATTCAGTAAAAAATGTATGTAATTAACCGATGAAAAGAGAGAAAACAACAATAAATGTTAATGTTTTATTCATTATTTACAGTTATGTGGTATTCTCTCTCAATATGTGGCAGGAGAGTAGACACTAGGAGATTAGGTCTATGTATTTACCTATTTCCCATAGGAGTGATTTGTCTTCTCTTTTCAATTTTATACATCCAGAGCAAATATGTTCTGTTCTTGAGAAGTAGGTTTCCCTGATGTTGTTGTTCTTATTACATTCTGTCAGGAAAGAAACTCATCCTCCACTACCCGATTACTACAGTGAGTGCAGAGTCTGTTTTCTCGAGGTAGCCATGTTTGTCTGTGTACCCTTTTGACAATGACAATGCTTTGTTCCCTACCACCCTTTCTGTGCACCCCCACCCCGCCCCGAGACTCAACACATATTTCAGCTGTTGCCAAGCTCACAGCCTTCACATGATGATCTGTTTATGGCCTCATATCTAGACAGCTGATGCATACACTACTTTTACTTGTACATGCACTAGTAGATGCTTGTAGATTGTAGTTTGTATAAAAGCACACACATATCTCCCCAACACCATCACACACTTGAAAAACTTAGGTTTCAATCTCCACCCCAACACATGCTTCAGACATGAAGAAATTAGCCTTAATCATGTACATCACATTTTGTTTACAATTCATTTAACTTTTAAAGAAAGTAAAAACTTTATCTGGTGTTATCAGGGCAGCACATCAGAACCATGGATCCTCTGGTGTCTCTTGAGAGGACCCATTTGGCTAAAGACCTTTCCACACTGAGAACACTGATACGGCTTTTCCCCAGTATGGATCCTCTGGTGTGTCTTGAGAGTATCTATTGTACTAAAGGCCTTTCCACACTGAGAACACTGATATGGCTTTTCCCCAGTATGGATCCTCTGGTGTACCTTGAGAGCAGACATGTGGCTAAAGACCTTCCCACACTCTGAACAGTGATGTGGCTTTTCTCCAGAGTGTGTGATCTGATGGGAGGTGAGATGGGAGTTTGTCTTGAAACTCTTCCCACAAGTAGTGCACAGATATGGCTTTTCCCCAGTATGGATCCTCTGGTGTGCCTTGAGATGACCTATTTGGCTAAAGGCCTTTCCACACTGAGAACACTTATACGGCTTTTCCCCAGTATGGATCCTCTGGTGTGTCTTGAAATTATTAATTCTACTAAAGGCCTTCCCACACTGAGAACACTGATGCGGCTTTTCCCCAGTATGGATCCTCTGGTGTACCTTGAGAGCAGACATGTGGCTAAAGACCTTCCCACACTCTGAACAGTGATGTGGCTTTTCTCCAGAGTGTATGATCTGATGGGAGGTGAGATGTGAGTTTGTCTTGAAACTTTTCCCACAAGTAGTGCACTGATATGGCTTTTCACCAGTATGGATCCTCTGGTGTCTCTTGAGGCTAGAAGTGTACTTAAAGGAGTTTCCACACTGAAAACACTCATGTGTTTTTTTTTCCAGTATGTGTCATCATCTGCTCGGTTAGGTGTGAGCCAATTGGGACTCTCTTTGTTTCTTTTTTCCTCAGAGTTCCAAATCTTGTTAGATTGGATCCTTTGAAAGTCTCCTGTAAGAAGAAAGAAATAAAACAATATATTCCCTCTTCTCCTCTTTCTGGTATGCAATTTCTACAATACTGGCACATATATTTGATATGTATTTTGATATATTGGTTATTTGTTAGAAATATACATCACTTGGAAGTGACTTGGGATAAAAGTGTCTACCAGAAGCTTGAATATAAATATAAACAGAGATACACACACATGAATAACAGAGCTTCAGAACAAATGATTACAGACACTTTCTCTCCTTTGAATGCAGCAGACTACAGGTAGTATCCCATAAGTAAGGTATTCACTGTTCTATGTTCTCTCAATAGGTCTCATATTGTGAAGCACAAGTTAGCCATTCTCTAAAAGTGCAAACCTTGCCATTCTCTAAAAGTGCAACCTTGCAAACACCACCAACAGCCCAGTTGACACCGATAAAAGCTTGCCAACACACTTACTGGTGTCTTTTGGCAGTATAGCTAGCAATATCATGCTGTGAAAGCTTTTCTTCCAATTTTGCAGAGTATTCTAGCCCGGTATACAGACCTACGTAGGGCATATCCTGGATGGCTAGTGGAGTGGGAAAGACACAGGTGTTAATCTGTCCTCCACATGACCATATGCTATTAAAATGAATTTGAGCATGGTACCAAAACTGATTGCCTATAAATCCATACCTCCAAAAGTCCTCCAAACCCGGTACACAAGTTGTGACCTATTATTAGGGAGCATCACTTCCACATCTCTCTCTCTCTCTCTCTCTCTCTCTCTCTCTATCTCACTCTCTGTGTGTGTGTGCCATATGTTTTCTGTTTCAATATATCTCCAAAGATGTGAACTTTGAGCAAACCTCTTCCCACACGCAGAGCATTCATGAAGGTTCTCCCCAGTGTGGATTCTCTGAAGTCAGTACAGAACACACAAAGACAGCTCTTCCCACATTCAGAACAGACAAAAGGCTTCTCTCCAGTATGAACTCAAAAACAGCTCTTCCCACATTCAGAACAGACAAAAGGCTTCTCTCCAGTATGAACACAAAGACAGCTCTTCCCACATTCAGAACAGACAAAAGGCTTCTCTCCAGTATGAACTCAAAGACAGCTCTTCCCACATTCAGAATAGACAAAAGGCTTCTCTCCAGTATGAACTCAAATACAGCTCTTCCCACATTCAGAACAGACAAAAGGCTTCTCTCCAGTATGAACTCAAAGACAGCTCTTCCCACATTCAGAACAGACAAAAGGCTTCTCTCCAGTATGAACTCGAGCGAGTGAGTGCACATATGATGACTCTTCAGTGTGCCTTTCTGAATGAATCCTTTCCTCAAAGACCGTTGGTAAGGTTGCCCTCACCTGTGGTTGATCTGATGGCTGGTTGCACCTCTGATGACTCTTCAGTGTGCCTTTCTGAATGAATCCTTTCCTCAAAGACCGTTGGTAAGGTTGCCCTCACCTGTGGTTGATCTGGTGGCTGGTTGCACCTCTGATGACTCTTCAATGTGCCTTTCTGAATGAATCCTTTCCTCAAAGACCGTTGGTAAGGTTGCCCTCACCTGTGGTTGATCTGATGGCTGGTTGCACCTCTGATGAATCTTCAGTGTGCCTTTCTGAATGAATCCTTTCCTCAAAGACCGTTGGTAAGGTTGCCCTCACCTGTGGTTGACCTGATGGCTGGTTGCACCTCTGATGACTCTTCAGTGTGCCGTTCTGAATGAATCCTTTCCTCAAAGAGCGTTGGTAAGGTTGCCCTCACCTGTGGTTGATCTGATGGCTGGTTGCACCTTTGGGTTTTGGGGAAGCTTTTCCCACATGTAGAGGACTACTACAGATTTTCTCCAAAGTGAATCCTGTGTGATGAACCTTTAGCTGTTACTGTAAGATTTCTAAAATCATGAGCATTTGCCTATTTGTGTTATTTCATGTTGGATAAGATCTTAGGGTGCAGGGAATCTCTTGTCACTTGCACTGCACTGATTGGGGCATTTCTCCTGTATGTATCTTTCAATACTTCTTCACATGTGGTCCTCCTAACGAGCCTGCCGGCATGCGTGATGAAACCACTACAGATGATCCAGCACGCGGCGGCACATCTGGTGTTCAACCAACCAAAGAGGGCACACGTCACCCCGCTTCTCATTGAGCTCCATTGGCTGCCTGTAGGTGCTCGCATTACGTTCAAGTCACTTATGCTTGCTTACAGAGTGATTGATGGTTCTGCTCCCACCTACTTAAATGCCCTTGTAAGGGCAAATGTTATACCCAGGATGCCGCGCTCGTCTCATGAGTGTCGTTTAGCACTGCTGTCTGTGCAAGTACGTCAATCCAGACTATTCTCATTTGTAGTTCCACGTTGGTAGAACAAACTCCCTAGCACTACCAGAGCAGGGGCGTCCCTCTCTACCTTTAAGAAGCTCTTGAAGACCCAACTCTTCAGAGAGCACCTCCCTTCCTAAACTTGCACTTCGACTAGTACTTAACTTGTACTTACAGCAGTTACATTCCTGCACTTTTTTCTATTTCTTATGTAAAATAGTATTTCTTGTTACACTAGGTCTCTATTGCTCGTTGCTTGACTGATCTCTCCCTTGTTTGGACAGAAGAGTCTGCTAAATGACTAAATGTAAATGTAATGATTAAAAGCCGTTCCACACTGAAAACCCTCATAGGCCTTTTCACCTGTCTGTATGCTCTGATTAACATAAAACTCTTCATCAATTCAATTCAAGTCTTCTTTATATAAAGTAGTTTTTTGGTGTGAAAAATAGTGTCTCGATAATAATTATAATTATACTACTAATGATAATGGACAAATAAATGAAGTAAAAAATCGTCAAGGGAAAAATATTATGAAAAAACTGACATAACTTTCAGTAAAAAATGAATGTAATGTACCAAATGAAAAAGAAAAAAAGACAACAATGAATGTTAATGTTTTTTAATTATTCACGGTTATGTGGTATTATCTCAATATGTGGCAAGAGAGAAGATACAAGGAGATTAGGTGTATGTATTCACCTATTTCCCCTAGGAGTGATTTTTCTTCTCTTTTTATTTTTATAAACCCAGAGCAAATATCGTCTGTTCTTGAGAAGTAGGTTTCCCTGATATTGTTGTACTTATTACATTCTGTCAGGAAAAGAAACTCATCCTCCACTACCCGATTACTACAGTGAGTGCAGAGTCTGTTTTCTCGAGGTAGCCATGTTTGTCTGTGTACCCTTTTGACAATGACAATGCTTTGTTCCCTACCATCCTTTCTGTGCACCCCCACCCCGCCCCGAGACTCAACACATATTTCAGCTGTTGCCAAGCTCACAGCCTTCACATGATGATCTGTTTATGGCCTCATATCTAGACAGCTGATGCATACACTACTTTTACTTGTACATGCACTAGTAGATGCTTGTAGATTGTAGTTTGTATACAAGCACACACACCCCTCCCCAACACCATCACACACTTGAAAAACTTAGGTTTCAATCTTTACCCCAACACATGCTTCAGGCATGAAGAAATTAGCCGTAATCATGTGCATGACATGTTGTTTAAAACTCATTTAACCAAAGACATTTAAAGAAATTAAAAACTGTATCAAGTATTATAAGGGCAGCACATCAGAACCGTGGATCCTCTGGTGTCTCTTGAGAGGACCTATTTGGCGAAAGGCCTTTCCACACTGAGAACACTGATACGGCTTTTCTCCAGTGTGGATCCTCTGGTGTGTCTTGAGAGCAGACATGTGACTAAAGGCCTTTCCACACTGAGAACACTGATACGGCTTTTCCCCAGTATGGGTCCTCTGGTGTGTCTTGAGAGGACCTATTTGGCTAAAGGCCTTTCCACACTGAGAACACTGATACGGCTTTTCCCCAGTATGG